>NW_015386858.1:43851-66959 GCF_001527695.2 Protobothrops mucrosquamatus | reverse complement strand
AGAAGGACGAGGGGGGACATGATAGCAGTGTTCCAGTATCTCAGGGGCTGCCACAAAGAAGAGGGAGTCAAGCTATTTTCCAAGGCGCCTGAAGGCAGGACAAGAAGCAACGGGTGGAAACTAATCAAGGAGAGAAGCAACCTAGAACTAAGGAGAAACTTCCTGACAGTTAGAACAATTAACCAGTGGAACAACCTGCTTCCAGAAACGGTGAATGCTCCAACACTGGAAGTTTTTAAGAAGAGACTGGACAGCCATTTGTCTGAAATGGTATAGGGTTTCCTGCCTGAGTAGGGGTTTAGACTAGATGACCTCCAAGGTCCCTTCCAACTTTATTATTATTACTATTATTACTATTACTATTACTACTACTACTATTACTACTACTATTATTATTATTATTATTATTATTATTATTAATAATAATAATAACCTCGTGTCCTATTTAGAGGTTTCTAGTCAAAGAAGGAAACTGCTCAATTGTTTCCAAATCGGAGGCATGGCGTGAGAGCTGATAAGAAATCCAGTAAAAAAAGTTATAAAAAAAGAACCAGGACCTTGCCATCTTCATTTGCTTACTCATTTGAAAATAGAGTATGGTTGTGCGGTTACTTTAAGCTTCTTTGCAATAACTCTTACTAATCAGAGCTCTTTCCCTACCCAAGATGCTATACAAGAAGCTCCACAAACTGAAGAGGATGTAGTTCTATGCCCATCCTACGTAACTATCAAAAAATGAGAAAAACAGGTAATCTAAGCAAGCACAGGTCCATACATGTGGTTTCTATAGTCACTTTTTGACAGTGAACTTTTATATCTAGTTCAGTCATTTAGTTGGGTTTTCTTTCTTTCTTTCTTTCTTTTTTCTTTTTTGCAATATCACACATAAAGATTCTGGACTTAAACAGAAGGCCCATAATACAAAAATGTTGATTTTTCTTAATGCAAGGAACTACTTAAGCTCAGCTTCCATTGCTAAAGCACTGCCCCTCCTTCCATAAATTAGAATCAAGACATGCATCAAAGCAATGATGAAATATGCATTTAAATGGGTGAACAGAGATCTTGCCCTGTCCTGATCATTGCTGAGTTAGGAAATTTTAATTTATCCATTTGAATCCGAGATGTGCTGCCTTTATTCTACATCCAAAAGCTCCCTAAGGTATACCTGGAAGATTCTTTAAAAAAGCATTAAAGAATAAGAGAGATACTCTGTGAGAGACACTCTGGTTATGGGCTCACTTCTTCCAGAAATCAGGTCAGCACCTGAGTTTTATTTCAATATTAAGATAAATCCAGGCTATTTTTCCCAAGCTTTTGAGATTTAGTGATTATAAAAACAGCTGATTTATTTTTACAGTTTAGTACTTCATTGCCTTACACCAGGCATGTCAAACTCACGGCGTCACGTGACGTCGTGCGCCGTATCGGAGCTTTTTCGCCATTGCCGGCAATGGGGTGGGCACGGCTCCGGTATGATGAAACCGGCCCGCGGGCTGGCAGTTTGACACCCCTGCCTTACACTGATCTGTTTTACTGACTGATATTGTCATGAGATCTATAATTCAAATACTCTTTATTTATTATTTGATCATTTTTATGGGTATGTATGTTATGTTTACCCTACTGCTGCTTTTAAGAAATTCTACTGTATTATTCAAAGATAAAACTCCCAATGCTATGTTCCTTTCTTTTAGCCGTGGGAAGCCACCTATACTGTTCCTTTAGAGCAGAGTTCCCCAAACTTTCACAGTTGGTGGCCCAGAGCAGGGGGAGGGGGGGGGAAAAAGGGATTTTGTGGGTGGTAAATGCATGCACACGCATGTGCACACACACACACACACACACACACAATTGCTCATGTGAGTGGGGCCGTGAGCACTCGTGTGAGTGGGGCTGCGAGTTCCCATGACGCTCGTGGTGATGGGAGTGCTCGCGCATGGGGCCACAAACACCCACGATGCTCGTGGCGATGCTCGTCTGAGGGGGCTGTGTGCGTGCATATGTGCACGCCTGCCAGCCACTCATGCAGCCCGTTGGCCAACAGGCCGCGGCCTGGTAGTGGGCAACGGACCACAGGATGGGGTCTCCTGCTTTAGAGCTTTTGGTATTGTTTACCAAAGTAGAGTCTGTTTTTGTCTTCTATATCCAGAGAGTCTTAAGGACCAAGGAAATCACTGTCCTTTAAGGCTCTCTTTGGGAAACCCTTAAGAACAAAAATAAAACACTCCATGATGCATTTATTTAGGAGGTTGACATTTTTGCCCATTCTCTTTTCTATCTCTACCTACATGTTCAAATTGTTGCCCTTCTGGATAGAATTTGGCACTGAAAACCATCTACGTTAACTAATTTCAGTGATACTTTTATGAGTCCGATTTTGCATTCCCTAATCTAGTCCCCTCCAGATATTCTCAATAATATCACACTGACTGTGCCTGGGTTGATGGGAAATGTGGGGGGTCCAAGTTAGGGAAAGGTAACAATAGCTTACCATTTTCATTGGAATCCTGAGTAGCAGTGTTGGCAGCTTGCTCATTCCACAGCTGTGTGTCTAGAGTCTTCAGCTCTTCCGAAATTTCCTCCACTTTGCGCTTGGTATCAGCTGCAGCAATTTAAGACATTAGATGCTCTATAAAACTCTACCTCCCATGAAGATGTCTGCTCAATGGACAGATCATCATAATAATATCAAGATTTTCTCTAAAGGATTCTTTGTTGCAAATATTGTGTTGGGTATAGCTTTCTTTTTACAATCTTGTTGTTGTTGTTGTTGTTAATTGCGAAGTCGTGTCCGACCCATCGCGACCCCATGGACAACGTTCCTCCAGGTCTTCCTGTCCTCTACCCTCTGATTACAATCTAATCAGAACTAAAGGAAAGCTGAGAAACAGCAGCAGTGGCTGAGGAACCTTTCAAATGGACAACCTCTGACACACCACACCACACCACGGTTCTCAGACCAACAAGGATTTTGCCACCAAGTACAAAGTCATGTTTCGCGAAGGGGTCAAATATTTATTTCACTCATTAAAATGCAAATCTTTTTTTTTTTTGAAATGCGTTTTTCTGGATTTTGTTGTTGATATTCTGTCACTGTTAAAATAAACCTACCATTAAAATTATAGACTGATCATTTCCTTGTCAGTGGGCAAACGTACAAAATCAGCAGGGGATCGAATATTTTTTTCCCTCGCTGTAACTATAAAATAACTATAAAATAACTGTAACTATAAAATAAGAAAAAAGATGATCTAGACCAGCATATGACTGTGCTTATAGCTTCTACAGTCAGTTTTTGACACTGAATTTGAGAACCATTTCAGGAAAATAATATATGAGTCTTAAGTTTTCACCCTCACTAAGGGAGATGGGGAAGGGCCTTCTCCCTCTTTAGTAACAGGGTATACTTACATACTTGGGCCTTGACATATTCCACATATTCAGCAGGGCTGAGGGCTGGATGACAACGGATGGACTGAGGGGTGGCTGTGGATGGCAGCCGCAGAAACGGGTGGTGGCAGATGCGGGTGGTATGGATTGTCAGCACATAGGAACAGGACTGAGGCTCATCAACACGGGCAATGTAGTCTCCCGAACCTTCCTCACACAAAAACTGGAATCAAGGTAAGGAAAAACCAATGACACTGACTTATGAGAGTTCCAACCATTGGAACACTGTAGTCTCCTATCCTCTATTCAATATGATTCTCCCAGGCAGCATTTCTGTAGGGGTTCAAGCATCAACATTTCACATACTTCTCCCGGAAACCCTTTTAATTGAGAATACCCTGGAACCCATTCTACCTTTAAAGTTTGCATCTTCTTGGAGCTATGGCATGAAAACTATCCCAAGATTGCTTTCATGAATTAGGGAAAAGGAAGCAAAGGGAAGCGTAGCTGGATTATCTCATTTTGAAAACAGCAAGCAAGGAACGGAAATCTCTCCATAACAGTAAAATTGAGATTATCTGCTAGTCAGAATTTCAGCCTACATCAACCACTAGTTTAATGGCCTATTAAATTCTTTTTTTTTTCCTGAAATACAGAACTACAAATGAAAGAAGGGCTCTAAGAAGAAAGGTAAGGCCACAAGACAAAAATAAGTAATTCACTCAATCAAACATCTACTTATCCAAGTAGGGGTCTTCTTCTAGTGTTTTCCTTTACAAGAAATGTGGAGGCAACGATCTTATGCTACCATCTGAGCACCTGAAGTTTCTCAAGTCTGCCCTAGAGACATTGATATACACCTACATAAGAAGGAATATTGCTCTGACAGTATCTATATAGCCTTCTTCTGCAATAGCTTTCTGCCAAATTCCGTGCATCGAGTTCCCTTTCTTCTTACCCTGACTTCAGTCTCCCTGGGCTTCCCATTCAGGTTACACTTGGATCCATTGACATAGGTCTGACTGTGATACCGCTTCAACTTGTGTTGCTTTGATGCCTGCAGTTGGGGTGAGAAGCAAAACCAGAGAACTCTTCGGTCACATTTCTGGGTTCATAACTTAGAAGTTATTTCCTTCAAACTAATGGCATCCCCCTTCCCCTACATAGCTGTAGAATATAAATCTATTTAGAACCAGACTTATTTAGGAAAAAAAAAAGAAGATACATCCCCAAGGGTTCTTGCAATTTATCTCTAGCAAAACACAGAGATTTTTCTTGCGGTCCCCTGGATATATGCAAGGCTAATTATTAATAAACTGTATGCAGAGGGTAGAGAGGGGAAGAACAGGATTACTGGGGATTCCTCATGATACAACAAGCTAGAAGGCATAATGAAGCAATCCTTGGAGTAACACATCAAGACCTGAAGAGATCCCAGCCCGTTTTGTTGCAGATTGTTCAGTGAAGGAAACCTTTGGCCCCAAACTTTCTATCATGAGGCAATAGCCAATGAGAAACCCAACAACCCTTCTAGCCAGTAGTCCCACAGAAGAAAAAAAAATTAAACAAAGAACATATCTGGACTCCACAATTTGCTCCCTACAACAGGAGATTTCATTCCTTTATTTTGTATTAAATATTTCTTGGTCTCCTTCCAAGATCATTACCGTTAAGGCATTTTACAAAATAGAAACAATACAATTTAGTATCAAGCTATAAAAGAGCCTTACATTTCACCAATTTTAAATTTCAAATAAGCTATTTAAAATAAAAATACTATTTTAGATACCGTAAAACAAACTGTGTACAGTTTAAGTACACAGAGCATAAGCAAGTACATAAATTGACAGAACCAGTAAATTTCCACTAAGCTGGAAATGGTCACTTAGAATACTTGAATTTAACTCTCTGTTTCATTCAGAGACATACATAATAGAAATTCAGAGCCTTTAATGGTTCCTAGCCATGCTGTGCTTCTCTATAGTAGATCAGTCTTTGGTACCAAGGCACTTAGCATTGGCAGATAGGGAGAGAAAGGGACAACTAAGAAAAAGTGAAGTAAAATGTTTCTAACTTTATTCTAACACTTAAGTTGGGAGACAGGAGGCTTAATTTGTGTCTAAGCTCTAAGTGTTAATCTCAGGAATATCTTATCAAGACCATGGAGGAGCTAAAGGTGTGAGAAACACCCACCTTTGCTGTTTCATTGTCCCAATCAAATGCAGACTGGTAATACCCAAGATAAAGAATGTCACCTTTGACTTCAGATTCTGGAAAATATAAGGGGAGATACAGAGTCAGTAAGCAAACTGAAAGCTACAATCTCAAGAGAGACTCCCCCACCCCATGTCCAATGATAGGCATGTTAACCTTCAGCAACAAAACAAACAGTGTTGTGGTACCTTAAAAACTAACTATTTGTTTATGCATAAGTCTGAGATTCTTGATTAAGAAACATAACATGAAATGAGAAGTTTCATTTCTGCAACCTGAGGCAAAAAGGAAAGCCAGATGGTGCGCAATTCCACCACTACCATCAAGACTGTAAATTGGCAAACATTCAAATTATGCCTTATCAGTTGTACAGATGTTATTAGGCTGCAACCAGCATCTTCCCAAAAGATCCTGATCAATTGTCGGTTTCCCCCATTTCCAGAAGCCTAAAATCCATGATTACAGAATTCATGTTTTCAGACTTAGGCAAAACATAGAGATCTTGCAACAGATTTCATTTTCCAAAAAGCATGAGTTTTTACTAAAAATGGAAGTTTGTTGTGTACTATACAGTGAGATTTTAAGATTCTAGAAAGTATGTGGAGGCACAATTGTTTGCATGTATTTTCATTCAAGCAAGCTGAGGGAATCGTGGATTTGATCAAATACCTCTGCAATTAAGATTCCAAGAAACATCTTGTCCTGTGAAGAGTCCTTGAAACCACACACACGATTTTAATAATGAAGCCTAATAGTTATGGATTTTAGATTTTTCAACCACTCTCTTACACTTCAACCACACGTGCAATAAAGGAGAAGATCAGTACCTTCTACGTGGTATTGCTGGATGTGTTTCCCATAGCAGAATTCATACGTCCACCAGTCTTTAGTCTAAGAGAAAAGGGAGAAAATAAAAGTCAGAGTAACTGATTGAAACAAGAACCCTCTGAAATCAGAAGTCACCTAAAAACAAAAGCCAGAAACCTGGTGCCTTCTTGGTAGTTTCAACTCAACTCCCGTAACTCCCCAAAACTGTCCTAAAGTAGCAATATCCCCAAATTCTGCAGTCAGAAAATTCTGGGCCACATATAAAAAAAAAATAGGGTGAGCATATAATGCACCGAATCTAGCTGAAAGGTTTTAGATACCTGTAGAATTAAAAAGCCAAGCTCCATTTGGAATAGGAGAAAGGAAGCTATGGCAGTGAGTACAGCATTAAAATTCAACTGGGATATTCAATCCTCAGTAGTTTTTTAAAACAGACAACGTTCATCAGAGTCAGTTTGTTTAAATATAATTTTTGGTAGCAAAAGTTCTCTAAGTGCTCCTTTTTCAGGCACTACGGTTATTGATAAGGAAATATCAAAAATATCAATTCTGTCTAATAACAAGCAAATCTCTTCCTTAGAAACAACTGTGGGGGGAGGGAAAGTATTGTCAATATGGCATAAAAAAATAAGCAGCTAGTTTCATACTAAGCTACGGTTTATTAAATAAGATGCAAGGGTCACATTTCCACAACATGCTTACCAATGACAAATAGGCTGCATAAATTTCCATGATGTGTGAAGTCAGTTACTGTTGGATTTGGTCATTAGAAAACAAATGTATGGTCCCTGTACAGATTCACTGGGTGGCCTTTGGCAAATAATTTTTCATTTGAGCAGTCAATTTCTCCATTAATTAAAAAAAAAGGACACCAAAGGTTTATTCCCAAAGATTTGGGGGAGATTAAGGAAATAAGCTGTAAATGGATTTCACCTTACAATATAATGTGATTAAGAATAACGACAGCTTTTACTAAGATGACCTTGTTTTCTGCGTTATTAGGGATCAAAATTATCACTAATCTCCAGGAGAGATATGAGAAAGCAGATCCTTTAACAAAGCCCATTCAGTAAATGTTTTCCAAGTCTTTTGTTTGTGCCTACGTTTCCCAATGTCCCCTTAGTTTCAAACCCATCCTAAAGTTACTTTAATAAGGCATGGAGCCGCTTCCATTGGTTTCAGCAGTTCTGAGATCCCAAGTCCAGTGTAACCCTGTGGATCCTCCTCTTTGTCTTGATGGATCTTCATTGCAGCAGCTGGTAGTCGACACTCATACTTCTGCTTGTATTTGGAAGAGATGGTTACTACATCAGTGGCCTTACTCTAAAGAGAAATAAAAAAGAGAGATGGATAGAGTTGAGAATTGGCTACAGATAATAAGAGGGTGAGGATAGCAAGTGTCAAAGGCACAGAAAGAATGGGACTTGGTGAGGGGAATTTGTAATGTGGGCTTTCTCGGGCCCTTTAAAAGTTATACCACAAACCAATGAAAAGCTAAATGTGAATCTGTTCCCTCTTGGGTATTTTTCTACTCAGTGTATTTATTTCTTTTCTAGAATCTTAAAAGCTGATCATTCTACTCATCTGCTTGCTCTTAGAAGTTCTGATAAAATTTCTTTAGCAAGGGAAAGCCCACTGTGAGAATTCTGAAAAAAAAATTGACCTCATCCTTTCTAAATTCTGTGGTAAAGGCTCCAGAAAACTTCCACCTGATGGACCACTAAGCTTAAATAGCTGCACCAAGCTATTTCTTTCTGTCAGTTTTCATTTTACAAAATTAAAGAATGTACACACTGTGAATGTAGTTTGCCTATTAGATTGCAGGCTAAGGACTCAAACATGCAATCCACATCCAGACAAACAGGTAATGGACAGAGTTAGCACCATCCATTATTAAAATAAAACAATTTGGATTACATTACTAAAAGCAAAGATAAAGAACAGAAGCTTCCATCCTCCCAATAACCTCTAAGGAAATCTGGAAAATATGGAACTTCAGAAGTTGACACAATCCAGGAACTCTCAAAAGGGATCATTTTGCTTCAGGAAGTCCTGCAAAAATATATTTATGTATTGCTAAGCTAAAATATTGGGCTAGGTTTGACTAGGTTTTCTATGCTGTGCTAAATCTAATTTTCTATAACCCATATATATATTAGGGAATTCTTTTTATTAATATTTCAAACTGGCTGCTCAAAAACATATTTTCCATGGTAGGGCTTGTAGTTAATAATAGTAATGTGGAACTCTCATTATGAAATAGATCAGTATCCACTTATGAACTGGCTGGAGAACTGGATTTTCTTTTATATCAAATTGCCTGTAGTATCATCGTGATTTGGATAGGTCTGTAATGTATCTTTTTCAATATCGAATGTTTCCATGTTTAATATTTAAAGTTAAGAAAACTGTGAGAGTCCTGCTTCTCACACCCACTATGGATACAGAGTGGATGCCAGGTGAGACACTCCCTGCAAGACAGATGGTAGCTGGGATAACTATGAAGCCATTCCTCCTAAACAATGGAGATGAAGGCAGAGTGTGAAAAATCTCAAATGGGTTTTTGGGAGAGATGACTTGAGGCCTCGGGCGTTTGGCCTATGAGCTTAGCTACAGTACATTTTTAAAAAGTGTTATGCTATCTTCTTTGCATAGGTTCTTACACAATGCTGTAAATCAGTTTCCAGCATTCCAATTTATCAAACAAATTGGGTTGGGAAAAGGCTCTCAGGTACTTTCTGAATAAGTACCACAAGAGTCAATTATCACCATAATTTTCAAATCTGGATTTATATTAGCTTGATGATTAACCCAATATTTAAGTTATGGGATTCTAACTGCAACTCTGGAACCTCTCAGCTTTTATAAACTGAATTGAATGACAATACTGTACAATATACTAAGACACAGTTAGCTCAAATTACTGCTGAAGGAAAGAAAATTGCAAGTGATAGGATCAAACTACAGGTAGTCCTCAACCTACAACCACAATTGAGCCCAAAATTTATGTTGCTAAATGAGAAATTTGTTAAGTGAATTTTGTCCCAGTTTATGACTTTTCCTGACACGGTTGTTAAGTGAATCTGGTTTACCCCTTGACTTTGCTTGTCAGAAAGTCGCAGAAGGCGATCACATGATCCTAGGACACTATACAATCGTCATTAATGAGAGTCTGTTGCCAACTGTCCAAATTTTGATCATGTGACAATGGGGATGCTGCAACAGTTGTAAGTATGAAAAATGATCATAAGTCATTTGTTTCAGTGCTGTTGTAACTTTGAACACTCATTGAGTGAACTGTTGTAAGAAAAAACAGATGTAGGCAAAAACTGTACTCTGTATGTACTGTGTTCTCCTTTCAGAAGTACTTTATGGCAGCAAAAATAATGTATAAGCTGAAACCCAGTTAAAGAATTAGTTAAGGTGAAAAAAAAGATATTAAAATATTTATTTTATTTAGGGTGGTGGACAGATAGGAATTAGGCTTGGAAGGTATACTTATTTATTAGAGCCTCATTATTCAAATGAAAGGATATTGGATAGCAAGGGAACTATTGAGTAAATTTTGTAACGAGAGAATCTCTCCGGACTCTGTTTTCCGTTTTCATAACACTTCAGGTTATATAATCAAATATGCATCAACAGAGCCAAGCTTAATACGTGGCATTTCTGTGCAGTGCTACGGCCTACTTGAAGCAAAATTTAAAAAATGATATTGAGCCTAAATGTTGTCAGGTAAGGCTTTATTAATACCTCAACAAATGTTCTGTCCACAATTTCCTCAAAACTGGATCAAGAAGGAAGAAGGAATCGACTCTTTCGTATCCAAAATACTGGGAGAATGAAGGGAAGAAAGGAGGATTGGACTCTGAGCACGCCTCTTAATGGGTTTAACACTTTTTAAAAACAAAACACAGTCTAATATGTTTCTCAGGAAGTTTCATGCTTATTACCATATTCTGTGTGTTGTTTGTACAAAGATAGACTACACACAAGATCTAATAGGAGCATAGAAGAGGGTTAGATATAAACTGAGTACTCTAAACTGTCAGATCCCAAAAGCTTTAAATGAAGTCATCTTTAATGATCTTCAGCAAGATTCAGTAATTAAAAGGTAAAGATCATGTCCGACTTCAAGGCACGGTGCTCATCTCCGTTTCTTAACCAAGAGAGCCAGCATTGTCCAAAGACATTTTCCATGGTCATGTAGCCAGCATGACTATAGGCTGAGGTGCACGGAACGCTGTTACCTTCCCACTGAAGTGGTACCTATTTATCTACTCCCATCTGCACGCTTTCAAATTGCTAGGTGGGCAAGAGCTGGGGGTAGTAACGGAAGCTCATCCCATTGCACAGCACTCAGGTCTCAAACTAAGGCTGTCAGTTTTCCACCTGACAAACTCAGCGTCTTTAATCACTGAACCATTGCGTCCCCTCTTAATTAAGAAACTGCTGTTTTTAATTAACTGCAGTTCTTAATAAATTGCTGTTAATTAACAGCAATTAATAAAAGACTAATATTTTATTCTTAATATAACACCAGCATATTTTAGCTGGTTGATATTCCTCTTAGCCTACAATTCTATATCTACTTACTTAGAAATAATAGCAACTGAACCTCAGTAGATTAATATAGATACCCACTGTACTACAATCATCATCTATGGCTAAATGGAGGTTCTAACAATCTCTTCAATGCTATATTAGCATATAATTTCCCAATGTAGAATATCAGATGTTATATTTTTCTTGTGTATTAACTGTAATTATATTAATTTCATTTGTAATCTGTGCAGAAAATTTCACTTATATGAAATATTAGAAGCAAAACAAAGTCAGAATGGCTTCTACATTTCTATTTTGTGGTACACAATGCAATTTAATTTCAAAACATACCTCATTCACTTTAGGATCCTTAATAGAGACCAAAGAACTGAAAAATAAATTCTGTTCCCTATAAATGGCAGCAATTCTGTTAGGTTCAGTTCTTGTCACAGAAAAAAAAATGCAATTACAGGTAGTCCTTGATTTACTACCACAACTGAGACCTGAATTTCCATCGCTAAGCAACATGTTTGTTAGGTGAATCATGCCTGATTTTACAACCTTTTTTTGTTGTGGTCTTTAAATAAATCATGCAGACATTAAGTGAATCCAGATTCCCCATTGACTGCTTGCCAGAAGCACCCTGAGAAGGTCACAAATGGTGATCACCTGACCCTGGGATGCTGCAACCATCGTAAATGTATGCCAGTTGTCAAGCATTCACATTCTGATCACATGACCTGGGGGATGTTGTGACAGTTATAAGTGCAAGGACCGGTTTTCAGTGCCATCATAACTTCAAATGGTTGTGAGGACTGCCTATATATCACCCCACTTTGCTCCCTCTGCAGCAGCACATGGCAAGAGAATACTGCTGAGGGCAGATACATTGCTCTGGGGGCAGCATTCAAGTTTTTTCTAAAAAAAACAAAAACCCTGATAACCCTTCTAACAACTCCTGCTCATTAAGCCCAAAGGCCTTACATCAGCCAAAATTAAGCAGCTGTTTAAGGTCTGCTTCAAACAAACTGCCTACAAAATAAAACTTTGACTCCCTGCTTTCAACAAAAAGGCACAGAGCCACCAAAGGTGTTCATATATCACAGCCCACGCTGATTTCTCAAAAAGATTTATAAATATTTCTGCCTGATTGCTCAGAAAAAAAAATCTAAAGTTGACAACCAACGCAGAGAAAAAACTCACAAGGCAAATTGCTATTCATACACCTGCATTAAGTTGGCACAATCTAACATCTTGAAGGAACCTCTCCACCACTCACTAATTAGAATGGCTGCCAGCATACCATTGCTTTTCAGAACACAACTTGTGCAGTATCCCAAGGGTCATCACTTAGAATAGAAAACACACAGCAATTCCAGTCATCCCAGAAGGCCCTACCAGCAAGTCAACAGTGTCTGTGATATAGTTAATTAACATCTTCCTTTCAGAATGTCCTCTGAAACAGTACTGAGAATTGCTGCACATTAGAATTTAGAACTTCAGAGTCAAAGAAAAACAATATGCTTCAGATGGGGGGGAGAGAGTGGGGGGAGAAATGCCACAACTTTAAGTTACTGCCAATAGGTGCTACCTATACAAGTGTCCCATTTAATCCAAATTATATTTTCCCTTTAAAAGTAAAGTACCACACAGCCCAAATATTCATGGAAAATAACTATATAAAATACATTCTATTAGTTAGGTATTTTACCAAATGATTCAGGATCACAATGGCAAAAATTTAAAAGCCTCCAAAGGTTGTCTCTTTATGCAACTAGTTTAATAATCAGTAACCACAATAACCTTCACAGCCTATTAAATAATGGCACCTGTTACCACAAGCATCTCTATCTACAATACCATCTATCTTCTATATATCTTCTTTTCTATCTATTATCTCCTATATAAATAAAAATGTAAATGTTCGTTTGTTCAAAATCTTAAATCTCCGAAAGTTCTTCACCGATTGCTTTGAAATTTTGACACAACGTTGCATTCGAATACGCGCGTGTTTTTATATACCTACTATTGTATAGATGTCACACCTGTGACAGGTAAAAACATTTAACCTGTCTGAGCCACAGCAACTCGTGGCCGGGTACAGCTAGTTAGGAATAAAATATTAGGATCACCACAGTATTAGGAAATCCAATTCACATAATAATCAGATGCTTATTAAAATAAGTCCCAGGTATCAGAGCACGGAATTCTTCCAAAGTTCTCTTTGATGGTGCTGGGGGACTACTTTAGCTGATATATCTCCTTTCCCAGATTATGAAAATATCTGAAAAACACCTATGCTGTAAACAAAAGATCCACACTCATTGCTTATTTACATAAGAATGTAATCTAAATCTCAGTAGAGTGGGGTTTGGCAAATTCAGAATGTCCACAATAGCAGGTAGGAAGCACTGCAACAAATTCTGATGGGCATAATAATAGTGGAAGAGGGAATAAAGATTATAAAAGATTTAAAGTGTACAGCATGCAAATTAGATCAAGTTTGGGAGGATGGGAGTTTTCAATTCCATGACTGTGTTTCTGGATACTGGTTTCCCAAGAAACATTAGCCTTCAAACAGCAGTAGACTGACATTTACCAATGCACTTAACTGACAAAACTGGATTGTAAAGTTGCATACTTCAATGATTCTTAATTAAAGTACTTCACAGAAGATGCCAACAGCTAAGTTGCAGTCAATTCAGGAAAACATCTGGGCCAACATAGCAGAAAGATCCACACATTTCATTCAAAGTCTACTGGACATTTGATTTCTTATAAATATCCTTCATACCCCAAAATCCCAGAACCAGATTGGACCTCTAATTCCAGTCATCTGAAGTTCTTTAGTTTAGCTTACCCCAATCAGGGTATTCCCAAATGGGTCTGAAAATAACTTGCAACACCCCCATCATGCATGGTCAATGGTCATGGGTGATGGGACCTGTAGTCTAGGTTGCGGGCAGCCAAATTACCAGTAAAGTAGGATGGCCAATCTTTTTGTGTGTGTGTCAAAGTGATTTCATTAGGGATAATATGGTAGAAGGGTTGAAGCAAGCAGGGGACAAGGATTCCTTTGAATGCCCCCTTGTCATTTTCTTTCCTCTCTCCCAAGCAGTAGGCTAAGCCAGACAGAACAGTATTGCTTAGCAGAACTCTGTATTTGCTGAGGGCATTTGAAACTGGGCTAATCTGCATGGGTAGCCCAGAGTGTCAGGTGGCCCAACCTGGATGTAAAATAAGAAATGACCATATAACCATTACAAGTTATGTGACTTCTTCCAGAGTAAGCAGCAAATCAAGTGAGAAGCAAGCATACTATAGTATAGAAACCACTTGGCTTCAACAGGTTTAAGACAAGCCTCTTCTAACTACAAAGGAAATAAATGGCAATAGTGCTGAAGCTACCTCTAGTAATAAATCTTCAATTTATCATGGGCCGTGTACAGCATAGATGGTGCAATCCTCAGGTACGATGATGCAACTTTTGCCAGAGTAGTAAACATAAACCCATTGTGACACATTGCTAAGTAAATCACTATTTCCCATAAGGGCAAGGTTACATACTATAAGAAGCAGAGAGAGCACCAAAGGAGTGGACAAGGGCCTGAGATGGCCACTGTTAGCATCTGACTATGCTCAGCAAGTATAAGAATGGCTTAAAATGTCAAAAAAAAAAACCAAAGTATTAACAAGATTTTGGCAGCCTCTTCAGATACTAGATTCACAGGGGTAGTCAACCTTGGCTCTTTTATGACTCGTGGAATTCTGGGAGTTGAAGTCCACGAGTCATAAAGGAGCCAAGGTTGACTACCCCTGTACTAGAACAAAAAATGAACCTACACCAAGGACGAAGGCACTATTGTATCAAAACAGGGCTGCATTTCAAAACTTCCTCTATTAACAATTCTGAAAAGTTCTGCATTACCTTACTAATGTTCTCTATTTGAGCTAATTATAGATAATTCCGAAAACAACTCAAGCAGCTTGCTGTTCACTATTAATATTAAGCATAGATGAAACTATTTTTAAGTGTTACTAAAAATAATAATTGTTCTCTTAGTTACCAAATAAGATGACCCTGACTTTAGGTTAGGCACTTCTCATCAATACTTTGCTACACTCCTTCAATTGCTTATTCACTATATACATTAGATATTGCTTTAAGCACTAAAACATATAATCCGCTGCATTGTTTTAACTCTCTTTAAAACACAGATCATGATCTGAGTTAGACAGTTCCACTTACATGGATATGTTTTGGACATACACTGATTTTTTTAAAAAAAAATTATATTCTGATTCTGCTTCTACTGTAAGTCCAAGGATATTGAATACCCAGACATTATGTTCTTTGTATACACTGCACCATTAAAGGGCCAAACAGTATTTGTTAAAAGCATTTTAACCAATTCTTAAATAGTTTTAACGTAATGCTTTTTTCTAATCTAAGAATGAACCAAATACCTGAAAATAAACACCTATTTGGGGTAATTTTGATCCAGCAATCCTCTCACCCACTGTTGCAATAGGGGAGGCTGTTAAGAATATTGTATAAATCAGAGGTCTTCAAACTTGGCCTTTTTTTGACTTGTGGACTTCAACTCCCAGAATTCCTCAGCTGGAATGCCGGCTGAGGAATTCTAGGAGTTGTAATCCACAAATAATAAAAGGGCCAAGTTTGAAGACCCTGGTATAAAGGAATTACTTCTATCTCCCCTATCCTATAAATGGCCCAGTGAAAATTTTACTTATTGTGAGAAAATATATTGCAGGAACACCAGCCATCTCATTATCATTTCTGGAACATATTATGAGATAGACAGACTGTCTCTATAAACAACTAACCATATATTACAGATGGAACAGGTTTTATTATGTGACTTGATATAGAATTTAACAGTTTTCAGGAGCACTTATTTACCAATACATCACATTGTCTATATTTTAGGAAACTCTGTACGTTGCATTACATCACAGTAGTTCTATATGATTAGAACTCTAAATTATTTTTTTTCCATGAAAGGTGAACTTTGCACAGCAGTATCTCAGATATAACTTTTAATATTCTACTTCTGAAAACAAAAATCTTAACCAGTAACATTTATCAGGGGTGTCAAACTGCTGGCCTGCAGGCCGGTTGCATCATGTGGAGGCCATGCCCACCCCAGCTCTAGCAATGCAAAAAAAGTTGCACTACGTCGCGACACGTCATGTGACACAGCAAGTTTGACATCCGTGATTTATATAATGCTGTATCTAAAACTAAGTATTGCATTACTCCATATTTCCATAATGAGAATATTCTACCCTAAATAAACAATTCTTACAAGGTGTTGTGTGTTTCTAAAATCGGAAATAACCCACTTCAACCTCATCTCAGCCCCAGTTACCTTATCTGTGATTGTAGTACACTATGAATGTAAAAGTTGGACTTTAAAGAAGATAGAAAGAATATTGCCCTTTTTGGAACTTTGGTGTTGGAGAAGACTCCTGATACTGTGAACAGCTAAGAAAACAAACTAATGGCTCTTACTTGAGGGACAAATTATACTCAAATTATCCTACTTTGGAGACATTATGAAAGGTGGGAAAGGTGAAAAAGAAGAAGACAACAAGCAGCAATGCAGATGGACAGTTACAGTGGCAATGATTGCACCATTGGGAGACTTGCTCATCTTTATCTCTAATCTCTATGGTCGCTGGAAGTAAAAAATGACTTGATGGCACAAAATCAATCAATCCAAACAAGTCTGCATGTAAAGCATATTCTGAACCACATATGCTACTGAAATCAAGAATTAAAATGATAATTAAATACCATGTAGAAATAAACAGGTTGAAGAGAGAGACTTATAAAAAGGTAAAGGTGGTGGCGGCAGTGGCAAGAGCATATTTCATAGAAGAAACTTTAGATCGCTAAAAAAAAGGCAACACCAACTAAAAGTTCACAATTTTCCTCGTTGCACGGATTGCAATGCTCTGAACAGAGTAAATCATTCAACGTTTCTCCTCCTCTGCATTCCTACATACACACATTTCCTGCATTCTAGAGTGATCTTGGGGAAACTACCGGCACAAATTTGCCTGCTGAATAAAGGTGAGGGGTCGAGTCCTTTCGAGCCAGCTGCTTACAAACTGCATGTTCTCTTCAGCCAATGGTGGGTTTCTGCGAACGAGGGAGGATCCGGCGCACATAAGGGGCTGAAGCCACAACACGCGCGTCAGAAGACGCTCCTTCGGGTCTGCTTAACAAATCGCACTCTCTTTAGATTCCGCCGGGCTTCCGCTTTCCACCCACCCCAATTCGGCCCCAAATCGCTTTACCTGCCCGACCATCACAGGCTCCGCGCCGATCTCAATGCCATATTTCAGCTCGCTGAGCTCGTGCAGGTTCAAGGTGCCAAACGACTCGCCCTGCCCCAGCATCGACAACGCTGCAAAGAGCACAAAAAGGCCGCAGGAGGCCGACAACCGAGGCACCTCTGCCGCCATCTTCCTCTCACCGCTCCGTCCTGTTATTGCCCTGAGTGACGGCAGCCTCGGTGACTCATTCCGCCCTTTCCTTGGACTCCATCCATCAATTCCTACGGTTCTAGGAGATGTCAGTTATCACATTGAGGGCTTCCTATTGGCCGTTGTAAGGGAAGTGACTACGACGGGGAGAGTCGAGGCGTTCTTGAAAACCTGGAACAACTGGATTGGGTCGGTCCCCCGACCAATCACGATGGCGAGCGCCAGCACACGCTGCAGTTGAAAGCGTCTGATGAGTAACAATTGGCCAAGGTAAAGTCATCGTAGCAACCAATCAAGATGACGAGCGCTTGCCGTCTCGGAAGATCGCAAATGCGTGGTGCTATTTTTTTTTGAAAATCCGAAATGTATTACTTGCGCGCCTTGCGACTTCTTATGTCAGAATATAGAATCACGTCCACGAATATGTTTATGCGTTGAAATTATTCGGAAAATTCCGTCGCATAGCGTAGCGTAGGGCAAGAATACCAGCTAGTAATTAATCCACATCGTTTAAATTTGAACAAAAGCTAATGTGCTAGTATGCTGGCTGTTAGTTGTAATTTTACTGAAAGGACATATTGTGCGACATTCTGGTTTTATAATTGTTTTATTTAACAGCTGTTCTAAATTATTGCTCAAGTATTCATCCCTACTTACCAAATAACAATCATAGTTAAATTGGGCATGCCTGCCAGCTACAGAAATATGAGTAGGGCTATGCAAATACGTTCTATAGGTTTCCATGGGATTAAATATGCTTCAGAAGACATTTTGCAATTGCTCTGCTTTGAAAATGCTTCAGGAGAGCTTACCCATTAATGTGTTCTATATGTAACAGTTCCACTATTTTTTCCATCTCTTTTTGTGAGGCATTCATGAGGGAAAGATGAAAGAGGTACAGAATGCTTTATGAATGGGAGCTGTAGTAGTCAGAAATGGAAGCACAATTCAAAAAGTAGCATCTCTTTTGACCAAGTTTAATTTCTGGTAACCACATGAACCTGTTACTGAATTCTGTCACTGTTGGGCACCACATTGAGGAAGGCTGCTTGGAGTCTGTTACTTGTCAGATCTCATTGTCTGGCATAACTGCTCAGCTCAGAATCCCACTATATTGCTTCAATATACACCAGTGGTGGCGAACCTATGGCACGGGTGCCAGAGGCGGCACTCAGAGCCCTCTCTGTGGGCACACGCACCGTCGCCCCAGTCCTAGGCCTTCAGCTGGGTTTTATAAAACCTTTTCGCTTTAGGCCTCCAGTGGCGTGTGCAAAAAAAAAAAAAAGGTTCAATCAATCAGTCAATTTCAACTTCTCATGGGGAAAAAAAAAGATCTCTCAAAGTTGGAATTGATTGATTGAACTTTTTAGTCCCACCCAGTCTGCCATTACCACCGCAGCCACGCTCACCCAATGGGCCACACCCACCCAATGGGCCACACCCACCTGGCACTCGACGATGCATAAATGGATTTTGGGTTGCAGTTTGGGCACTCAGTCTCTAAAAGGTTCGCCATCACTGATATACACCCTTAAAACAGTTTTTGCAGAAGAATGCCCCAATGAGTTTAATGAAGTTTACTCACAAATAAGCATGCATACACTTTTATCCTTAGTTGACATTAATTTTTGGTGTAGAACTAGACAGATACACTGTGTGGAGAGAGTTTCCTCCTTTAAATTCCTAGGAGTCTACCTCTGTGAAGATCTTACCTGGAAAATTAATACAGCCCGAAGGTGGCCAGAAAGGTCCAACAGAGACTCCACTTCCTCAGAGTCTTGTGGAAGAACAGGGTAGAACAATGATGACATTCTTCTACCGGTGTACTATTTAAAGCATCCTTACACACTGTAATGTGGTTTGGTATGTTGGCTTGACAGCCGCCGACAGAAAGTATTACAGAGGGTGGTGAGCACGGCATACAGTAAAACATCGTGAGCTGTTCCCTGACACCACTGGATGACATCACCAGGGGCCGTTGCCTTGGAAGAGTGAGGAAAATTCTCAGGGATGACTCACACCCTGGTTGGTACCTCTTTACTCTCCTACCATCGGGTAGGAGATATAGAAATATATCATACTTATGACGGTCACAACTTGCTTAGTGACTGTTCAAAGTTACAATGGCACTGTAAAAAGTGACATGACCATTTTTCACACCTATGACTGTTGCAGCATCCCCAGGATCATGTGATTTATATTCGGATGCTTGACAACTGAATCATACTTATGACGGTCACAGTGTCCCAGGGTCATGTGATCACATTTTGCAACTTTTTGACAAGCAAAGTCAATGGCTTGGGATGTGTGGCCAGCTCATTACTCAGGCTGATGCGCATGCGCTCTCCTCTGCCTCAGCCTCTGCATGCACACAGACAGGTTCATCATGTCGCCGGTTCGCCTCACCCGGCCGCTCCGCTGTCTGCCGAAACCAGGCTGGGGTCTGGGCGGCATAGCACAGGTAATGTGGACTCTCATGCCGCTCGCAGCATCCCCTCCCCCGGAGTCCACAGTTGTGTGAAAAGAGCAAGGGCCATTTGCTGATCTCCTTCAGGGGACGCCTGTTTTTCTCCCTCCCTCATTACAAATACCTTCCCGCCACTCTGCTCTTAACAGAGTGTGGCTCTTGTCCAGCAATTTACAGTGGCCTTTGAAGCCATGGCCACTGGCGGCACAGCCGCCAGCCGCGCTGGCAGCCTGTCTCCCTCCCCTTTTCCTTTCCTGGGCATATGGAGGGGGGGAGGGAAGGAAGGGACAAAGAAAGAAGGAAGGAAGGAAGGAAGGAAGGAAGGAAGGAAGGAAGGGACAATGAGAGGGAGGGAGGGAAAGAAAGAAGGACTCTCATGCTGTGACTCTTCCCCAGCTTTCTTTCCTGTTTGTCGCTGCCATCTGTGTGCAAACCCGGCCTGTTTTTTGTCCTCTTCTCTCTCACCCCTCCTCCTTGCAGTCTTTGCAAGAGCACACCGAAGATCATCTTCCACAAGTCTATTTCTGTATTTAGACTTGATAACCAACAAGCTGGAAAACCCTGTTTCACAAAGATATGTTGTTGGAAATGGAAGAAGAAGGCGCAACACAGTCTCAGACAGAACAGGATATGACTGCAAACATTTGATCCAGAATTTTGTAACTGGCATTGTGGAGAAATCAGTTCTCGCTGCATCNCTATTTTCTGCAGTTCACTGTTATCGCTGAAAAGAGCTTCAAACTGCGGTCTTGCTTTCTGAATAAAAAATGTTTTGAGTTCCTCACAAAGCTCAAAAACACGTTTTAAAACTTTTCCTTTCGACAACCATCTCACTTCAGTGTGAAATAGCAGAGCATTGTTTGGCGCATCCAACTCGTTGCACAGTTGTGAAAACAGTCATGTGTTTAAGCTGCTTGCCTTTACAAAGTTGACACAATTTATGACGCTTTTCATTACTTCTCGTAATTCTTGTGGCAGCGTCTTTGTTGCTAATATTTGCCGATGAGTTCAGATGACTTTTGGTGACTCATTCAGTACCAAACGTTGAAATCCAGATCTACATCCTAGCATAGCTGGAGCACCATCTGTGCAAACACCACAAACCTTTTCCCAAGATATGTTATGTTCTTTCAGAAATGAACCAACTGTGTCAAATACATCACTTGCAGTAGTTGTTGTTTCAAGAGGTTTCCAAAACAGAAACTCGTCTTTAAAGTCGCCATCGTTAATATACCTCACGTAAACCAGTAACTGGGAACAGTTTGCAACGTCTGTAGATTCATCAAGCTGGATACTAAATATTGGAAGTGGAGCAGATTTAATTTCTTGGATTGCCTGATCAAGAATATCAGCAGACATGGGGACTTCCAGTGGAGACTGCTGCGGGGATGGCGGCTTTTTCTAGCCGCCCGCCTGGGGCTGCGTCAGAGCCGGCAAGAAGCAGCGATCATCAGCTGCTTCTCGGCTTGGAACCTCGTCCCTCGGGCGAAGAGGGAGAGGTGAGTCTGCCCGGATAGAGATAGAGCTCCCTCTCTCCCCCCTTTTTTTCTATGGGGGGGGATGACAGGCGAGAGCTCTCTCGGAGTCTGGGCTTTTCTCCGCACCCCATGGTGCCTTTGTTCCTTTTCCGGAGGAGCAAAGCCAGTCGCAGCTTCCACTTCTGCTATTTAAAGATTTCTGCGTGAGTAAATTTACAAGCAGACGGAACTGATCAGAAGGATTGGATCTTAGATGATTTATGACTTTAAATCAGAGAATGTTAAAGCATCTTCCTTATTTTCTAAAATTTAAGTAAGAAGAAAATGGCTGCGGAATTGCCATTTCTTTGTACTAGAAGGCGTTGCTAAGAAAAACTTTCACTCTTCTTCCGGTTACTGAATGGACAGAGATACATTGTAAAGACTTTTTTAGTTTATTGAAAGTATAAGTTTTCTCTTTTATTCTATATAATGAAGTTTTGAAAATGGCTTAAAAGGTATTGGAACCTCTGCTTTTCTCAAAGCTGTGATTTTATCTTTAGTTATTTAAACTCCACAACAGTCTAAATGTAAAATGTCTTTACTTTCACTTCACCCGTCAATTACACTTAAAGATGTACAAGACGCTTTGATGCAGATAGTACAAGAAAATATAGCATCTGTTTTTCAAGGCTTTATAGTTCATACAGATTGTATAGAGCAACGGGCGGATGAATATGCTGAAGGGATGGAGGACAGACTTGTAAAAGCAGAAGATATTGTGGAATTGGCTCAGAATGACATGTTACAATATGGAGACATGGAGCTTGCTTTGAGAAGAGGATCGAATGATATGCAGGAAAAGCTGAGAGAGGAATCTGCGACAGATCAGGTTGTGGTTTTGGCGTGCGACCCTGAAGAAATTTTGAGAGAAAAAGTTTATAGAGTTTATTTAGGGGCCGCACGTCAGAGAAATCTACCTAGAGATGTTGCTGTTTGTTTTTCCAGAAGATCTTGCTACAATGAAACCACACAGGCTTTTTATCAGCAGAGATCTCAGATAGGTTACAGATTGAATATAACTCAAAAGGGAAAGGATTATTACTTATCGGTTCTGAAGGTTGATTTGTCATTAACAACACGATTTAAAAGAATGGAAGGAATGTTTGAACAAAGAATGCATATAAATGAAAGGAGAAAGAGCAGCAAAAAGGATTTCAATTGTAACATACTCGTCCGTTTCAGAGCCGGCGGGAGGGGCGAGATTGAAGAGATCCGGGAGGACAGATTCATAAGGAAAGCTTTGGAAGTTTTTTATTTTTAAATTTTTTGACTTGGGACACTAACGGTTTGAACTTGTCATAGAAAAAAAGAAAAGAAAGAAAGAGAATATTTTATTATTTGAAATAATATAAAAATGAGGTGATGAGTCTGTAAGAAATTTACTGAAAGTATTTGAATAGTGGAGGTTTCTTATAAGGAACTATCCATTATGAAAGATTGAAATAGAGTTTCTATCTATTCTGAAAGACTGAAGTAGAGTTTATACAAGGAGAATTTATAAAATTAGTTAAAGACTGTATGATCAAATGGGTTCAAAATATTTGAGAAATGATTGTTGACTTGGGGATATGTTACCAGAATTTACCATAAAAAAGAAAGAGAATATTTTATTACTTGAAGAAATT
>NW_015386858.1:29190-41103 GCF_001527695.2 Protobothrops mucrosquamatus | reverse complement strand
AAGTAATTACTCCATTATTTGAGTAGGCAATCAATTAAGAAGTTGCAACATGTAAGGAAAGAAAAGAAAATTAAACAAAAGGAAAAGAAAAGGAAAGGACAAGGAACAAGAGAAGAGGAAAAGAGAGGGGGAGGAGAGGAGAAAAAGAAAAAAGGAAAGAAAAAAGAAAAGGGGAGAGGAGAGGGGAGGGGAGGGGAGGAGCCAACAGGAGTCAATATTTTCTCAAATGACGATCAATGATTCATCCACAATATGCAACATTGATCCTGATGTCCAATTTTTTTCCCACCAGGCAATCCCCAGGCTACTATAATTCAGAAAGAGGAGGGCAAGCTGCCCATTCTTAACTTCCCATTGCTGACCCACCATCTCTCCAGGTTTAAGGGATGGGAAATCCTGTTTTTTTTCTTTTTTTACACGCAGCAATAAGCATCTTCCCCTTGAGTAGAAAGGTATTCCCAAATGAAGGACTTATTTATATATCCTATTTAGAAACCACCCATCTCCCTCATGGAGTGACTATTGTACTTATACTACCTGTATTAATTTTATAAATAACTCAAGGCAATGAACATACCTAATATTCCTTCCTCCTCCTACTTTTCCTGACAACAACCACCCTGTGAGGTAGGTTGGGCTGAGAGAGAGTGACTGGCCCAAGTTCACCCAGCCAGCGTTCATGCCTAAGACAGGACTAGAACTCACAGTCCCAAAACACAACAGATCTGGGAATTCATCAACAAGATCTAACTCAGTTCTTAAAGCATCTAATTTTACCCCATCCAAGCAGAATCCCTAAATGTGCCTTTTTGTCCTTTAAAAGAGAATCAATATTCGTGATTCCTTACTGGGGAGGAAAAAAAATCTCTGTGCAGGGACTCAGGATTCCAGCAAAAAGCCAGTGACTTCTACCTTTGATGGGCGATGTTTGCATGCAGAGCATATAGGACACACACACACACACACACACACACACGGTCTCTATGTACAATGCACCGTCTTGCATAGATCAGCCCATGATATTGACAGCCCTTTTGCTAGTAAATAAATAATGCAGCAAGATGTGGGTTGAAAAGCAGGGAGGTGGGAAGACGAAGCAAAAGATCAGGGGATGCTATGTAGTCTCTGAATAAAGGGGTTCCCTGCATCAGATCAGAGCATGAAACACTCCCTGCACAGCATTTACCATACAATGAGAGGGCCAAGCCATTTTGCTGTTTCAGGCAGAGAAATGAATATTGTCTGTTCGGTAGTAGACAAGATGCAAGGGAAATTATTTTAGCCCCCCCCAGGCAGAAAAATCCCACAAGCAACTCCCTGGCAATTAAAATAATCCAATAAAATTAGATAAGCCACAGTCTGGTGTCCCTTCGTGACACCCATTACCAGTTGTCTGAAGCAGCCAGCTCACTCCATTACCAGCCTTGTCAGCAGCACAGCACGTGGCTTTGGTGAGAGTCATTAATAAGGAAGCCCATTGATTAAAAACCTAAGGTGGGTGGAAATGTGGCAGCCCATCCGGAACCATTTACAACCTCCACCACGCAGCCAAACAATCATCAAGTCAAGTCAGGCAGCCATCGGGATGGGACAAACGCAATTTCTGAAGCCTGGTTGGCACATCCAGTGCCAGCCCTTGGCACGGGTGTAGGAAGAGAGAAAGGTCGAAGGGAGATTCCCCCACCTCCTCCCTCCCTCGAATTTTTGGATATAATTGTGAATGGATAAAGGTACCACGGGGATCCCTGGTATTATCAAGACAGAGCTTCTCTCGGGAATTGCCCAATTCACAGAACATGGCAAATTATTAGTCTTCTCACCAGGAAGATGGAAAAAGATTGATCTAGCTCAGTGTTCATATATCCCCATGTCTGTGCAAGGAATCCTGATGCTGCACGAAAGGGAGGAGGTGTGCATCTTTCTCTCCCCCCCCCAAGGATAGACACTTGCTATCCAAAAGCATAAAGGGGGGGGGGAACTAGCAACAAATCAAAATACAAAATACGTATGTTCTCCTCCCCCCCGCCCCAATATCCGGCTTAACTACCACCTACTCACCAGATCCTTAAGAAAGGAAGAGAAGGCAAATTGGTAAACTGAAAGGGGGGTGGGAATGTGGAGGATGTGGGGGGGAGCGTGGGATGCACACCTTCCGCTTCAATAGCTCCACAAACCAGCCACGCAACACCCCCGTGTGTCGTGGAAAGCTACGAGATTTAAAGCCAGGGCGGGAGCGATGCCCCGTAAGCTCTTCTGCAGGTGTAAAGCTTTCACTACGGATGCCGCAACTGAAACAGGTTGGTGGGGAGAAGAAAGACTGGGGAACCCACTGCTTTCCCAGTCCGGACACGCGCCCTCGACCACCCGCCCCTTTGCAAAATGCGAACTCGAGGCGAAAGTGGAGAAAGCAGAGCGGGATCCTGTCGCTGCACCGAAGGCCGGGGAGGGGGGTTGGAGAGAAAGCGAGGGGCCGGAGAGGATGGGGTGCAGTGCTTACCAGGCTCGCAGAAGCATGGATTGGGGGGGTTGTCTCCCGGCTCGGTCCTCCCCCAGCGGAGTCAGGGCGGAAGGAATGGAGGAGAGGCGGCCAGAGAGACTGGCAAAGGGGGAGGCCGGCTGCAAAATTACGAGAAGTACTGGCGGCCACGGGGTGTTTTTTAGCCGCTGGGCTGGCTGCGAAATTGCAGGAAATGTGGGCAGGGTGTTCTGGGGCTGCTGGAGTGTCCAGTGGCCAAGCAGAGGAAGCTCAGCTGCAGGCCAGAGCCGAAACTTACCGCTTTTGCTTGTTCTCTCTCTTGCTTTCTGCTGCTTGTTCTCTCTCGCTTTCTGCCGCTTGTTCTCTGCCACGTGCTCCGAAACCGAAACTACCTTAGTTTATATAGAAAAAAGCTGCGCATGCGCAAAGAGGAGGGAGGCAGGAACGGCTCTGCGTGCCACCTGTGGCACTTTCGAAAGCCAATAAGAGGGAGTAGCACAACTAAGGAAAAGGGTAAAAACAAAATGGCGGACTGCATTGTTTGGCGACCCCCGTGAAATGGATGTTCGACCCCAAATGGGGTCACGACCCACAGGTTGAGAACCGCTGAACTACAAGATGAAAGTGGAACAGTACAATATAGACAGGAAGAAAAAAAGAATATAATACAAAAAAATTTTCAAAGCTATACCATCAGGAAGATACATAGCAGATGATAAAGTCAAACAATATATAGAGGCAGCAAAAATGAGCAAAATCACTGAAGAACAAAAGGAAATGTTGAATAGACCAATAACCGCAATAGAACTAGAAACAGCATTGAAAAAACAAAAGAACAATAAATCACCAGGCCCAGATGGAATACCGGTTGAGTTTTATAAAAATACACAAGAGTCACTACAATGGATAATGTTGGAGATTTATAATGAGGTGCTGGAGGAGGCGAAGATACCGACAACTTGGACTGAAGCAATCATCACCCTCATCCCTAAGGAAGACTCAGATCTGCAACAAATTCAAAATTATAGGCTGATTTCTTTACTGAATACAGATTATAAGACATTTGCAATAATAATAGCAGAAAGGATTAAAAAAATTTGAATAACTACATCCACCCAGATCAAAATGGATTTCTACCAGGACGACAGATAAAAAATAATATGAGGATAATAATGAACACTTTAGAATTTTATGAAGTCCATCCTGAAAGACAAGCTACACTGGTTTTTCTTGATGCCCAGAAGGCATTTGATAATCTGAATTGGAAGTTTATTATAACACAATTGCACTATATGGATTTTGGGACAAATTTTGGAAAGATGGTTGAGAAAATATATACTAAACAAACAGCTAGGGTAATTATAAATGATGAAATGACAGAAAAAAATGATATAACCAAAGGAGTAAGACAAGGATGCCCACTCTCCCCTCTTCTATTTATTTTATCATTAGAAATACTTCTGACAAAAATCAGAGAGGACCAAGAAATAAAGGGTTTAAAAATTAAGAAGGAAGAATATAAGGTCCAAGCCGCTGATGATTTGGTATTCATTTTGGAAGATCCATTAGAAACCGGCCTTAAATTGATTAAAAAAATAGAAGAATTTGGTGAGGTAGCCGGACTTAAGATCAATAAGAATAAATCCAAATTAATAACCAAAAATCTTACAAAGGCACAGGAAAGTGAACTGGAAGATAAAACAAAGATAAGTGTAACTAAGAAAATAAAATATTTAGGGATCTGGCTTACAGCAAAGTGTTCCTCGATTAAGGAGGATAATTATGATAAAATATTGCCGAAAGTATTATTTCTGTTCCAAGTTATTCCAATAAAACTAGGGAAAACATTCTTTCAAGAATTAAATAAATTGGTCACTAAATTTATATGACAAAGGAGAAAACCCAGGATTAAATTAAAATTCTTGCAAGATATGAAAGATAAAGGAGGATTGGCGTTACCAAGCATCGAGCCTAACTTGGCTAAAAAAATGGATGGAATTGAAAAATACCAGAGTTTTAACAATAGAAGGACATGACTTGCAAGGGGGGTGGCATGCATTCCTATGGGACGAAAAATATAAATTACATAGATACTTTCAAAGACACATTGTTAGGAATGCATTGCTACAGACTTGGGAAAAAATAAAACAAAAACATTATATAAGAATTCCAATGTGGTTATCCCCAACAGAAGCTCTGAAACACCCAAACCTACTGGATATAAATAAGATAATTAGAAAGAAGGAATTAGTAAACGAACAGGGAAATCTGAAAACAAAACAAGAATTGGAACAAGATATAGGCAGAGAGATTGACTGGTGGACATTTACACAAATTCAATCTAAATATACAGAGGACAAAAAATTATATGAAATACAAAAAGAGCCGCAAGAATTGGATAAAATTATACATGGAACAGAAATAAAATTAATTAACAGTTTATACAAATACCTACTGAGATATAAAATGGAAGACGAGGTTGTCAAAGACACAATAATTAGATGGCAAAATTTTTTGGATATAATATAGAATTGGAGAAATGGGAAAAAATATGAGAAATAAACATAAAATTGACTATGTCAGCGGCATTCAAGGAAAACCAGTTGAAGATGTTTTACAGATGGCATCTTCCACCAGCAAAGCTTGCCAAGATGTTCCAGAACAATTAGCCGACATGTTGGAAATGTAAAAAAGTACATGGAACATATTATCATTTATGGTGGACATGCCCAGTTGCGAAAAAATACTGGACTAAAATAAGAAGATGGATGGAATAAATAATAGACCAACCCGTAGACTGGAAACCAGAGATCTTTCTGCTGGGTATTTTAAACGGAAAATATAGTAAAGAAATACGGTTCTTAATTCTACATATAACAACGGCAGCAAGAATAGTATACGCACAGTTCTGGAAAAATGAGAATATACCATTAGAGGAAGAAGTGATAAGAAAAATCCTGGACTGTGCTGAGATGGACAAATTAACAAAAGAGATAAAAGAAAAGGAATATACAGAGTACTATCTAATATGGAATAAGTGGTATGATTGGTTGGAGACTAGAAATAATAAAGGAGAATAAATGTGGAAAGGTCAAAAGTGGAAAATGTGTGTATAATAATGTATAGCAATAATAATATGTATTATTTTTAGTATGAGGTATAGTATGAAGGAAGAAAAATGTAAACAAGAAACAACGGGACAACAAGGACAAATATATCTAAAGAAGAATAAGGGGGGGAAATGTAAGTAATAGAAGATTACCGTTATGAAATTGCTGTTTAAAAAAGGAGGAGTATAGACTGTGTGTGTATGTGTGTTATGTTTTGTTGTTTTAAAAAATAAAAAATTTATTAAAAAAACAAAAAACAATTTCTCACTTTTTTTCCAAATTAATTGTTTTCTGATAGGCTACAAATACTACATTGTAGAATAATAATACTGCAGTTAAGTATAGTGGTATCTATCCAATAGAAACTGCAAGCTGTTAATAATCTGATGTTTAAAATAAATGAAACTTTCAAAACAGAATTTGTATGTCAATTTTAAATATGATTTCTAAAATACATATGAATATAGACTTGCTACATTGTATAGTTGATACTTAATATGATGCTAAGAAGTTGCAAAGCCCACTGAATTATTTTGTAATATAAAAATGCTTTCATCTTTGAGCCCAATAGTAAAGTTTCTATTGTATTATTGTTTATTATTATTTGAGTATTTTAAAAAGGTGGGGAGGAGGAAAAGAGAAAAAAGAGAGCTGCTTGGAAAGGATAAATAGATATTTATCTCTAACTTTCCCCTTTCTATACTTTGACCAATTTGCAGTATTTATATACATTTAAATTAAAAATCATACAGTAAATATTTAATTTGTTGCATGATGTATTGTTTGTTCATTTATTTAATTTGTATGCCACCTATCTCACTATTGAACTGACTCTGGGAGGCTTTCAACGCAATAAAAGCAAAATATGGAAGCCATTCTTGTTTAAATTTAGTTAAGCTTCTGTTGTGGATAGGTACTCCAGGTTTAATTCCCAATCAGAAACTGTCAGTATTGTATCTTTCTTCTATGTTGGTCAACTTTGTATTCTGGGATTATACCTACTTATAATTTTTAACAAATGATTTCATTTAACATTTTCTCAGTCTTAAGCATGAAAGAGGATGGGAACGCTCTAGAATTTGTAGATAGAACCTCAGAATATGAACCCTGGTTTTTGATGGGCATCTGCATTCTTCCAGAACATTAATTCCATCTCTGATCCAGAATGTAAATTCTAGGGCCTTCATGCAATTGCTGAGTGACCTTTTTAAGACAGGTGACATGCCTCTTTCTCTTTGTTGCCACTAAAATGCTGACAGAGCCAGCCTAAGTTCCCTGCTGTGCTTTTTTTCTGGCATTGGCAGGATTCATTCACTCCCTTTTCCCAGAGTATCTACACAATGCCTTTGTTATAATAAACCCCCACCCCTGTCTTTTCATTTCTACTCAAAGAACAGAAAGTGCAGCTTTTTTCATTAGAACAAGAAGAACATGTTCTCCACTGATACAAATATTAGAACAAGAAGAACATGTTCTCCACTGATACATTATGCTCCAGTACTCTTTTTTTTTCCAGTTGAAGTTATGATATATTCAAAAAGTAAATCCATCATAGCTTAGAATAATAACTACCCAGCAGGGCACTTCTGTGATCTGAAATAAATATTTTATTTGTTCTTTAATTCACAGGAAACATGGTTTCCCTCATTTTCTTTTTAAAAAGTGAGAACTAAAAGTCCACAATTATATAATGTAAATATCTGAGATTTCTTTTAATATTGAGTATATCCCTAAAGGACACTATATCCTCAGATGTCTTAAAACACAAATATTTTTAACTGGCATCTTTGCAACATTCAATGACTTGGTGCTCACAGAGAATTGTTCATTTTTTTGGACCTTTAAGAAGTGTCTGTTCCTCTCTCAAATAGCTAATATCAACCTCTCATGATATCTCATGCAAATATATAGATACCTCACACAGTGTGAATAACTGCAACCCCCCATTCTTTTAAAGCCTGCATTCTATACCTCCATTCCTATTACAGGTGAATAGATATTTATGAGACTTTCAAAAAAATTGAGTGTCTGATAAATGACCTATGTTGTCCTGAAATCATAATGATATAAATTGTTTGTATATGTTCCTACTATGAACACAATGAATACTTACAGGTTATTTCAAACTACTTTGTGGAATTTTTTTATATCCCAAAGTGCCATTATGCTGTCTTCATTAATATGTTAGCCCAGTGATGATGATATTGATACAAAGATATGCACACATATGACTTGGAAATAAAAAATGCTGACTTCTGGGGGAGGCATGGTGCACTGAAGACATCTTTGCAGAAGCAGCACAACAAAGACCAAAGAACTGATTTACTCTTCAGAACTACTGAGGACAAGGAGATTGTCCACATGTGCTCCAGATGGCTGTTCCTCTCAAGGAGATCACAGGACAGCACTTTGTGGGTTTGAGTGCTGGGAGATGAAGGGATTAGTCATCTTGCTTGCCACCATGGTGGAACCTTTTAAAGCAGTGGTTCTCAACCTTTTTAATGCCGCGACCCCAACCGGTCGTAAGTCAAGGATTAAACCGGTCATAAGTCGAGGAATAAACCGGTCGTAAGTCGAGGACTACCCAATTGGTCGTAAGTCGAGGACTTTCACTGCCCGGGAGTGCCGCGCATGCGTGGTTCCGCCCCCTGCGCTGGCCGAGGCGTAGCTGGCAAGCGGCAGAGACGGAGCAGGCCGACCACCAGCTGGCCCAGCCCAAGAGAGGTAAGGCACCCGCCGGAAAAGGGGAAAACAAATGGTGGACAAAAAAATGGCGGACAAAAAAAATGGCGGACAGCCTTGCTTGGCGACCCCCGTGAAATGGTCGATCGACCCCAAATGGGGTCCCGACCCACAGGTTGAGAACCACTGTTTTACAGTTTGCAAGCCTCATTTTCAGAAATTGCTTATTAATCATCTTAAAGCTATTATTGTTCTCTGGAATGACAAGTTTGAAAAATCAATTGTAAGCTTAAGAACAAAGAATTTAAAATAAACCACGAAAAGTTAAATAAGATTTTCACCTAAGAAAGTTATAAATAAAGTTCAATTTGGAGTATTGACTTTTTCTATAAGATTTTGGAATTAACTATAAAAAATAGTTTCTCATGGGAACCAGACTTATTTTTGCTATCAGGTTCATAATATAGACTATATTAGAGGGGACTAAAGATTTTAAATAGAAGGGGAAAAAATACAAGCCAGTACAAAAGGACACAAAATATAATAACCTTAAATAACCTTTAATGAATATTAAAGGAGATCTTTGAAAAATGGAGCCAGAAATGAGCAGCTACAGCAGGGGTGTCAAACTCGCAACGTCACGTGACGTGTCACGACATATCGTGACTTTTTTGCCATTGCCAACAATGGGATGGGTATGATTTCGCTATGATGCATCCGGCCCGCAATTTGACACCCCGGAGCTACAGCATCAACAGTCTCAGTTATAATGTGACTCTACAGATAAACTATGTCCCAAAGATGTTAATGAGGGAATGGCAAATCACAAGTGACAGGCCAAGAGAATGATTACAAAAGGATACTTTTGTAAGTATGAAAGAAAGAAGTGACTTAAAAGTCCTTACGCTTATGACGGTCACAGCATTCCCCACATTCGCATGATCCAAATTTGGGCACTCGGCAACTGGCATATTGTTGAGAGGAATTTCCCCTTTCGGTTCTTCCAGCCGGGATTTCTCCCTTCAGCGCCGCACCGAGGAAAAATAGATCGTGAAGCCAGCTACCGGAAAGAGAGGTTTATTCACGAGGATCTAGTTGAGTGACAATTCAGCAAGGATCCCCGGCTAGCTAGACAGAATGTTTCTAAAACATGGGTTTTTATACCCTTCTNAGGACTGGCCTTGGCCTCAGAGAGGGCTCCCCCAAGTCCCCTCGGGCCAACCCCGAACCCCCTAAAAATTTGATAAAACACCCCTCTAAGAAGACTCTCAATTTTTTTCTCCTTAGTTCCCCTCTTGCTGTATACCACCTCTCGGGGTTCCACACCCCTTCATTGAGGCAGGCCCTTGGGATGGTATTGGGCCATGCCTACGCGATGGGGGAATCGCGCAGGGCCAGCAGTTCCTTCCTGGGATACATTCCGGTCCACAACAGGAAGTCCAGCAGCAGAGAAGGGGGGAGGGGAAAAGTCCTCATGATGGATTAATCTTGGTCAGGGGCCTGAGATGGATGAAGAAAAAGTAGCAGCAGCAGTTTGTTGTTCTCGTTGTCCCCCATGGGGGGGGAATGGCAAAGTCAGCCGGGCCCCAACCACACGAACCTCCAGGTCCACGCCGGGCCCCCGCCACCTCCGCAGAGGCCAGCTGCAGGATCTTCTGCTGGAGGGCCTCAGACCAAAATCAGCCCTCGGCCTCCCCCGGCCCTCAGCCTCCACGGGCGCGGGCACAGGCATCCGCGCTCGTCGGGCACTCACCGGCTCCCGCCGAGCCCGGGCGCACTCCACCAGGCCCCAATCCTCCGCCAGGCCGAGCCCTTCGGGGCAGATCCCCCGTCGGCGCCTCTCGGATCCTCCGCCAATTAATACTTACAGGTTATTTCAAACTACTTTGTGGAATTTTTTTATATCCCAAAGTGCCATTATGCTGTCTTCATTAATATGTTAGCCCAGTGATGATGATATTGATACAAAGATATGCACACATATGACTTGGAAATAAAAAATGCTGACTTCTGGGGGAGGCATGGTGCACTGAAGACATCTTTGCAGAAGCAGCACAACAAAGACCAAAGAACTGATTTACTCTTCAGAACTACTGAGGACAAGGAGATAGTCCACATGTGCTCCAGATGGCTGTTCCTCTCAAGGAGATCACAGGACAGCACTTTGTGGGTTTGAGTGCTGGGAGATGAAGGGATTAGTCATCTTGCTTGCCACCATGGTGGAACCTTTAAAGTTTGCAAGCCTCATTTTCAGAAATTGCTTATTAATCATCTTAAAGCTATTATTGTTCTCTGGAATGACAAGTTTGAAAAATCAATTGTAAGCTTAAGAACAAAGAATTTAAAATAAACCACGAAAAGTTAAATAAGATTTTCACCTAAGAAAGTTTAAATAAAGTTCAATTTGGAGTATTGACTTTTTCTATAAGATTTTGGAATTAACTATAAAAAATAGTTTCTCATGGGAACCAGACTTATTTTTGCTATCAGGTTCATAATATAGACTATATTAGAGGGGACTAAAGATTTCAAATAGAAGGGAAAAAAATACAAGCCAGTACAAAAGGACACAAAATATAATAACCTTAAATAACCTTTAATGAATATTAAAGGAGATCTTTGAAAAATGGAGCCAGAAATGAGCAGCTACAGCAGGGGTGTCAAACTCGCAACGTCACGTGACGTGTCACAACGTATCGTGACTTTTTTGCCATTGCCAACAATGGGATGGGTATGATTTCGCTATGATGCATCCGGCCCGCAATTTGACACCCCGGAGCTACAGCATCAACAGTCTCAGTTATAATGTGACTCTACAGATAAACTATGTCCCAAAGATGTTAATGAGGGAATGGCAAATCACAAGTGACAGGCCAAGAGAATGATTACAAAAGGATACTTTTGTAAGTATGAAAGAAAGAAGTGACTTAAAAGTCCTTACGCTTATGACGGTCACAGCATTCCCCACATTCGCATGATCCAAATTTGGGCACTCGGCAACTGGCATATGTTTATAACGATTGCAGCATCCTGGGGTCATGTGATTACCATTTGCAACCTTCGCAGCCAGCTTCCGTCAAGCAAAGTCAAAGAGGAAAGCTGGATTCGCTTAACAGCTGTGTGATTCACTTAACAACTGCAGTGGCTCAGTTAACAACCATGGCAAAAAAAAGTTGTCAAATGAGGTGTGAGCAGTGGAAATTCTGGTCCCAATTGTGGTTGTAAGTCAAGGACCCCCTGTAATATTTTCTCCACCAAAGCCAGGCTTTCTTGCAGCATGCTTGGTTGTATTGTGCAAAAAAACCAAGTTAGATAGTTTGCAGCACCTGGGAGAGAGGATTCTTAAAAATTTTCATAGACACTGGTGGGCTTTTCAACACTAGCACTGTACACTGTATATGCCAACAGTTTTTTTCAGCTCCAAACTGGAAATGTCAAGCTTGCAGATAAATTGTGCTGCAAATCCCATTAGAAAGCTCAAAGCCTACACTGTAAATTTCCAAAGGTAACTGTTGAACTCCTGGTTCATAATACAAACATCCCAGATGTCAAAGGAGACGCTTCTTTGCACCTTTATTCAAGCATAGTTTGGCAAAGGAGAAGATAGTTATGGATAGGATGCAATCCACTCAGGTTTGGACATAC
>NW_015386858.1:21226-29060 GCF_001527695.2 Protobothrops mucrosquamatus | reverse complement strand
ATAAATTGTGCTGCAAATCCCATTAGAAAGCTCAAAGCCTACACTGTAAATTTCCAAAGGTAACTGTTGAACTCCTGGTTCATAATACAAACATCCCAGATGTCAAAGGAGACGCTTCTTTGCACCTTTATTCAAGCATAGTTTGGCAAAGGAGAAGATAGTTATGGATAGGATGCAATCCACTCAGGTTTGGACATACAGCAGAATATTGTTTGGGGGAGACGGGGGGGGGGGAGAAAACTGCATTTTTATTTAAAATTTAAAAAACAAATCCTACAGGAACCAGCCTACCCGGTCATTGACCACTTTTAAGGGATGCGAACAGTAGTTTGTCTGTACAGAACTTTGTGCTTTACAACCTCTTATTTTTTTTTACAGTATTTTTAATTACTGCATTTTAACAGGTTTTACATTTTCGGCCGGCGAGCGTCTTCTGGCCGAAGTGTGTGTGTGTGTGTGTGGGGGGAACCTGGGAGGGGGGCATTGAACCCACCAGGGTGTTGACTCACTGCAGAATAGTTAAGCTTCAAGTACCAGCTCTCACCAGTAGGGGCGCGAGAGTACCATTTTCCACTCTTCTCTTACATAAAGTATTCGGTCCAACAGCAAGCAAAAAAGGCGGACTCCCACGCCCGACCTTCGCTGTTCCCTCCAGCTTTTTATCCAATCGCTTTATTTTATTTTTTTTCCTATAGAGATGCCTAAAGAACCATTTAGGTCCTTTTAGGTGCAGGGCAGCCCCAAAAGGCAGAGAGAGCTGGAAAGCCGGGCCCTGAGACCGGGTGGAAGGACCGCAATCAAAATGTAAGAAACCAAAATGGCACAGGAGATAGCGGAGAGAAGAACGATGCTGCAGCGCTGAAAAGGGAGCAAGGTATACTTTGTTAACCCCAGGCTAAGACTCACTCTCGCAAGGCTTTTTCCTGAAGAGCCGCGCCGCGGGCGGGAAGGCTGGGATGGAGACGACCGAATACGCTGTGCGGACCGGGCATGGTTTTGAAAACAGGGGAGGGGAGGGGAGATTTTATCCCGAGGAAAGCTTTTGGTGCGGACCTCGAAAGGGGGCGGCGCCTTCGTCCCCAATTAGAGTGGGAGGGAGCCGTCGCAGGCTTCCTCCTCCGCTGGATCCCAATCTTCTCTCAATGGAGCGATCTGGCTAGTCTTGGTTTTCTCCCCCAGGCAGGGTTTGTTACAAAAAAAAAGAAAAAAGGAAAGGGACTTCGGGAGATTTTTTTTTTCCTTCACTGTTGGGAAAGCGATGATGTAATCTTTCGGATCGCCGCTTGGCCGCCTGATCGCGTGAAGCAATGCTGAGAGAGAGAGAGAGAGAAAATCTTTTAAAGGCTGCGCCTTGCCTCTTCTTCTTCCCTCCAACGCGGCTTCCCGTCCTGCTGTTAACGAAATTAGCGCTCAAGGGGCGCCGGCAGGGGCTGGAGGAAACCAGGGCACGGGGCCCGACCTAAAATGTAGCCATCTTCGCCAGGGATCCTTTCCAGGCTTGGAAAGGATCCCTGTTTCCAGATGTGAATCCAGCAGCGGCCACCGCCCGCAAAAGGGAAGATGGACCCAGAGATTAGCTGTTAGGGGCAGAGACTCAGGGAGGAGGGACTGTAGAGTTCCTGATTCACAGCTATTTACATAAGGGTTTGGCATAGCCGTAGAAGAAATGGCTGAGAGGCAGAAGGCAAGCTTGGCACGGTCTGATTTTTGTTACTGCCTTTCTGGGGGCCTGTGATCTTTCTTTAAATTTGGAAGATACCTTGTGAGGTGAGTGAGACCAGCCAGTATCTTTTAAGCTGTGCAAATGGATTATAAGGATTGCTTCTCCTGGATGGGAAGGGTGCTTTGCCAGTTCACTGAGCGCAGGATTTACTCTTCTATAGTAAATTGCTTCAGAGTGGCCAAGGCCCAGGAGCGCTTACTGACAGTGAGATTTAAAAAAAAAAAAAAATAGGAGGTAGAGTGTGGATCCTCCCCTCCAATTCGTTTTCATTTTCTCTCATGATAATAAGGCTTCAGAAACATGGCACCAGGCTTGAAGTTTATTTGGATATCTGTGGTATGTAGTAATTTTTATTGTGGTCCTGACAACCTTGGGAGGGCAGAGACTTGTACCTGGGTCCCCTATATATTTGTTAAAATTTGTCTCTTTAGCTCAGCATTTTGTAGCCCAAGTGTCCGCACCCACTTTCTGGAGAGCTTAAATGTACTTTCTGCTAAAGGGTTTCACTTTATAAGCAAGAGATGGCTGCTGATAGTTATCTTTGCATCTTGACTATTTTAATTCCTCATTGTGCTCTGGCATCCTGCCTGATTTATAACTCCAGATTGCAGGTATTGCTAATGAAAAGGAAGGTATTTGGACAGAGGGGACCCAGCGTGGTTTAGGTTTCCATGATGGCTGTAACTGTCATTGATCTTCAATGTGTATTCCCCCATCTCTAATGACTGGTATTTAGGATAGCTTTTTGCAAGCAAAGAAGCATTTTTACAGTGTTTGTAGAGCAGAATTGTATATAATGTAGTCAATCATTCTGGTTCCATAGTGCATGGAACTCCTTATGTTTATTTAATGGCTGGGCTCCAGAAATGGCAGCACCTCAGTAGGGACAGGCCTGGTAGTTGGTATCTGAATGGGAGACCAATGGAGAAAACCATGATTGTAAACTAAATGGGGAAGCTGAAAAAGCTTTCCGGAAGAAGGCAATGCAAGTTGCATAGATATCCATGAAGAAGTGCTGATGTCTGGTGGGCTTCTCATGAAGGCCGCAAATTAACGACACGACACAAGGACTTCTCGTGATAAAAGCCTAGAGCATGTCTGGGATGAGTTGCCCAGAGCTGACTCCGAGACCCTCTTTTATTGTATTAGTATAAAATGGGTGGTTACAGAAGGTAAGAAGGGGTGGATACATATTAACATATGGGTAAAAAGGGGGGTTATCAAGAGGGGCTCATATTTCTTCTTTGTTCCTTTTTCCATCCACGTGGTGCAGCCGCATGGCGGCCTACACGTGGGCTATAAGGACATTATTCCCACATCTCCTCTGTTTTAGTTTTTGCATCAGGTGCCATGGGTGCCAACTCCATAGGGATCCACTCACTGCAGGATGCTCGCTCCCAGGATACGGCGCGCGCACTCTGCCCATCCAGGGCACCTGGGTGTTCCATCTCCAAGTCAAATTCCTCAGCCTCAGACGTTAACAAATATTTACATTCAGCCTTTTGAATAACATTAATTTGCATATCAGGGGATGCAAAAAATGATCGTATCATCATAAGAAGGGAGGGAATACATTGGATGCAACAACAAATACATATTAAGATTACAATCATAACACAAATGATAATAAACATTTTCTTTAGCCATCCCCACCCTGGGAGCCAGGACCACATGGCATCCCATAACTCTTGAATGGTCATGGATTCAGGAAATTGAAGTGGGCTTTCTTGTATCATGTCTTCCATGTTATCAAGCGTAGCTGTTATATTTGCCTTATAGTTTGATACAAAAGTACAACAGTTGGGACCAATTATAGCACAAGCACCACCCTTTGCAGCAAGCATTATATCAACTGCAAAGCGTGTTTGAAGAGCAAAGGTACGGAGTTCACCCAATTCCTTATTAAGTAACGCAGTGGTTTTTATGGTTTGATTAAACATACTGACAGTCCAATTGTTCAGTGTGCCGATATCATGTGCGTTCCATCCAATACCCAACGGAGTGACAGCTGCACGTAATAAAACCATGTACCACGGCATGGAATAGGTTGTCGAGGTGTCTCGCTTATGCCGGTGGGGGATGGAATACTTGGTTACTATAGGCTGTATCTGGCCAAGGGTGCAAACGCCTGTCCAATTAACAGGAACTGTGCGATAAGCGAACCCACCACACAGCATCCACATGTGATCAGGAAGCGCATAGGGCTGATTTGATTGTGTCGATGACCAGTTATAAAAGGCTTCAAATCCTGCACACAACTGATTTTGAACTACCGTCATGCCGGACCCGTTGCCTCCCTGGGATTTGGTAGCATTGTCACAATTTTTTGGCATTAAAAGGGTTGTGTTACACAATGAATAGTCACCCAGACTTAAACCGTTAGAAGTGCGATTGAAACAACAAAACGCGCTGGTAGGCGTATGGATAGGAACATGAAAGATAGCATTTAGTTTAGGATATGAGGCTAAATCCAAAGATTCACTAAGCCTACTTGAATTAAAAGATAAAGAAGTGAAAGGAATGCCCCCTCTGGAGTCTCCAGGGAGTCGCATACAAAGCCAACAATCAGTGGATTGAGTAAGACGAGCACTGTCATCAATATCTTTAAGAAAAAGATTACTATCCCAATGAATGAGGGGATAAGAAAAATAATACATAAAAAAGGAACACACAATAAAAAACGACATAAAAAAAGAAAACATGATTATCGAAAACTGAGAGATTATAAGGTTGTAAAAAGAGAAGTGAGATCAGGGTCAAGAGAAGGGGACAAGTAAGATTGAAAAATAGTTTTTACTACTTGGGTGACATATAGACTGTCAAGGATTAGGTTAAAAGGTTCTGTAGAGAACTGTTGAAAGGCGAGAATGGCCACAGCCAATTCAGAGCGTTGAGCAGAGGTTTGAGGTGGGGTGGTCTTTGTGTGCCATTGATTGTTGAGGTACCATGCACAGGCACCTTGAGTTTTACTACCATCTGCGAAAACAGTGATAGCCTGAGAAATGGGTCCTGGTTTTTGTTGTGTGTCCCATTCCACCGGGATTTGTCTAAGGAGCTGAAGACGGGGGTCTGGCGGAGGGTGGCAGGAGATGACCCCAGGCCATTCAGTGAGTGCAAACTGAAGAGGTTCAGAATTAGCATACATGACTTCCCATGTAGACAAGGCACAGGGAATGTAGAGCGTGAGAGGCTCAGTTCCAGCCAAGGTTTTGGATCTGAGTCTCCCTTTAGTAATGAGAGATGCGAATTGAGAAGGTTTTTGATTAATGGTGTTTCTAGGGGTGTGTGGTAAATGTAGCCATTCCAGGATGCGCACAGAGCCTGAGTTTTGGGCAATAGCTGCTGTTGGAAGGTGCGGAGTGTTAATGATTATGAGCGAAAGAGGCTCATTGGGGACACAGCAGTCCACCCATTGAGCATGCATGGCTTGTTCTATTTGGGAAAAGGCCTCAATCTGTGTTGATGTGAAAGCAATAGGATCAGAGGGAGATTTGCCCTGTGCCAGGGCAGAAAATAAAGGTGTCAATTGGGTTGTAGTGATGCCAAAATATGGACGAATCCAACTGATAGTTCCTAGAAATTGTTGAAGCTTTACTAAAGTAGTTTTGTGAGGTAGATGTAAAGATGGAAATGTTGGTGCTGCATGGGAAGAAAGCAGCTTGTGACCAAGGTACAAAAATGGCTCCTTGTGTTGTATTTTTTCAGGAGCTATTTTGAGACCCCCTTGTGAAAGTAGGGAGGTGAGTGTGGGTAAGGTGGTACTGACAGTGCCCACAGGCCCTGGCGCAGCGATGAGAATGTCATCCATGTAATGATAGACAAGAAAATGAGGGAATAGTTTGCAATAGGGTTCTAGAATTGTATTGACATATAGCTGACATATGGTGGGGCTATTTAGCATGCCTTGAGGAAGGACACGCCATTGATAGCGAGAAGTGTGCTTTTGCATATTTATTTCAGGCACAGTAAAGGCAAACAGGCATATCATCGGGGTGCAGTGGTATGGAAAAGAAACAATCTTTGAGGTCTATAATCATGAGGTCATGGTTCTTTGGAATGAGGTTAGGATTTGGGAGGCCGCATTGTAGCGCCCCCATAAGTCGAATAATGGTATTGATGACACTAAGATCGTTTAAAAAGCGCCATTTACCAGATTTCTTTTTTATCACAAAAACTGGAGTGTTGTAAGGACTCAAAGAAGGTTCAATATGTTGTAAGGCAAGTTGTTCAGACACAAGAGAGTGTAGAGTGGAAAGTTTTTCAGAGGTAAGAGGCCATTGGTCAATCCATACTGGAATATCAGATTTAACAGAAAGGCGGAGAGGAATAGAAAGAGACATTATTCCAAACTTAGTTTGGCACCAAATTGGTGCATGAGATCACGCCCCCACAAGTTGATATGAAGGGGGAGGATGACTGGTTTGATGTGCGCAACTGCAGATGTCTGTGGAGAAGTCACAGATAGCCAATCTTTGCTGATTTGTGCAGCTTGAGTTCCGCCCACCCCTCTGACTGCTGGAGCCGGCTCAAGTGGCCATTGTGCAGGCCATTCAGTGGTCCGGATTACTGACACATCAGCGCCGGTATCTAGAATGCCAGAAAAACGGAGACCTTTAATATGGAACTCCATGGCTGGGCGGCTATTTTGCATTGTTTTTGTTATAGCCAATAATTCAGTGGGAGCTGGCAATGGCTCCACGGTGGGGAGAACTAATAGTTTACCAATTACTTCCCCTTTTTGTATTGAAATTGGGCAGTTTGGGATAAATTCAATGTCAGTTGTGACAGTATCAGAGCATACTAAAAGCGCAGGAGGGAAAAAACCACCCCGTAGGGTGAATGACTCATGAGGCATAACAAGAGCAGATGTGGAAGAGGGGAGGGGTTGCAACAAGAAGGTGGAGATAGAATATGGCGTGTTAGGAAAATCCGCGTCAAAAGAGACGTCAGCGATAAGAAAGACTGAAGCCGGAAAAGAAACAGGAAATGGCGGCGGTTGTCGCACAGCCTTTGAGGCGGGGCTGGCTGTGGGCCCCGTAATTAGTTTTCCGACTGGGTGGATCGAATAGAGCCAGATCGACATTGATTAGCCCAATGAAAACCCTTCTTGCATTTTGGACAAACTGTTTTTGGTTTCATGCCGGAATTATTATTTTGGCACGATGCTCCCCCACCCGGAGCACGGCATTGAGCTTTGAAATGACCAGGTTTTCCACAGTTAAAACAGTTTCCAGAGGGACGCCCGCCTTGCTGTATGGCTGCAGCAAGGGCATCCATTGAGAAAGCACTAGTTCCTACTATGCGACAAGCTTTCAAAAAATCAGCAAGAGTGGCATCTGTTTTAGCAGCAAGAGGTTGTAAAATACATTGGCAATCAGCATTGGCATTTTCATAAGCAAGTTTTAAAAGTAATTCTGCGTGAGCAGTGGCATTAGTAATTTGTCTATCTATAGCCTTTTGTAAATCATCTATAAAATCAGAAAAAGGTTGGTTAGGACCTTGGTGGATTTTTGAAAATGGGGCAGAGGGTATGCCATTTGAATCATCTGCTTTGTCAAGGGCTCTGAGAGCGGCAAGACTAACAAGTGGAAAGATTGCTTGTGGAGATTGCATCTGTGCTACAACTGTAGCAAAGGCGCCGGAGCCTGAAATGCGATCTGGCGTGATGGCAGCCACGCCCGCAAGTTGAGCACGGGCTGAGCTTCACGGCGAAAGTCAGACTCCCACACAACATACTGAGGGCCAGTTAAAAGCATCTTCAGAATGTCTCTCCAATCTTGTGGAGTCATGATAAAGGACCCTGCGAGGGCATTAAATAGTCCTTTTACATATGGAGCTTGAATGCCGTACATAGAAACAGCAGTTTTTAGATCGCTAATGGTTTTCAAAGGAAGTGGTTCAAATTGAGGCACCAGGGCAGTGCCAGTTGCATTGGGAACAAAATTAACAGGAAAAGCAGAGCATTGGGCAAGTTCATCAGGATCCAAGAGTCCCTGACTCCGGGCTTGAGACATAGCAGCAGCCACAATACCCATAGGAGTGGGGGAGGAAGTAGCAATAGAAAAAGGGGGGGAAGGGGGGGAAGTTGCAGTAGGAGGGATAGGAGGAGCC
>NW_015386858.1:16871-21095 GCF_001527695.2 Protobothrops mucrosquamatus | reverse complement strand
CAGGGCAGTGCCAGTTGCATTGGGAACAAAATTAACAGGAAAAGCAGAGCATTGGGCAAGTTCATCAGGATCCAAGAGTCCCTGACTCCGGGCTTGAGACATAGCAGCAGCCACAATACCCATAGGAGTGGGGGAGGAAGTAGCAATAGAAAAAGGGGGGGAAGGGGGGGAAGTTGCAGTAGGAGGGATAGGAGGAGCCAAAGCAGACTGTAATACGAGTGGGGTAGCCGAGGAACAAAGAGAACCGACAGGAAAGGCCTCTGGTGGATCTTTTTGAGTCATTTTTTGATAAGGCGGAGGTCCTGACAACTCTCCAGGTGGCAAAGTGGCATCTGCGAGTCCTTTTTCGTGTAAAATGAGGCATTCAAGGACTACGCGCCACGTGGACAGAATTTTTGCAGGGGCTCTTGGATTCTCATGGAAATAGGTACCCAATTTTTTCCATGTAGTCACTTTGAGCGAGCCCTTTTCCGGATATGCCAGACATTGTTTCCAAATATAGGGCAATAATTCAATAAGGTCAGATTTTGCCAAAATAGGGAGTAATTTTCCATTGTTTTTTAATATAATAATTAAGGACTTGGTTAGTTCTCTAAGTTCTTGCAAGTGCGCTGCTTGCGATTTAGAAAACCCTCCTCCCATACTCACGAGAGGATATTCGTCTTGTTTCAGACGATATCGTGTGCACAAGCCTCTTCCAGGCGATGAGAATGAGAGGTCCAAGGACATATCGTCTTTGAGACAATCACGTCGGGGTCACCAGTTGCCGATGTCTGGTGGGCTTCTCATGAAGGCCGCAAATTAACGACACGACACAAGGACTTCTCGTGATAAGAGCCTAGAGCATGTCTGGGATGAGTCGCCCAGAGCTGACTCCGAGACCCTCTTTTATTGTGTTAGTATAAAATGGGTGGTTACAGAAGGTAAGAAGGGGTGGATACAGATTAACATATGGGTAAAAAGGGGGGTTATCAAGAGGGGCTCATATTTCTTCTTTGTTCCTTTTTCCATCCACATGATGCAGCCGCATAGCGGCCTACACGTGGGCTATAAGGACATTATTCCCACAAAGAAGGGAAAACTGAAACTGCCAAGGCTGGAAACTTAAGAGACCAGACCAGATCATGATCAAAACAGTTTGCAGCTCCCCTCCACATCCAGATCTCGCCCACAAGAAACCAACAACAGCAAGAATTTCATTACTATGTAAAAATGGAAGAAAGAGAGGCAAGATTGATTGTTAGACTCTGGATGGAATGTTAGTTTCTGCAAATAACTGATTATCTTTCTACTAAGAGAGTCTTATGTTAGTAATAAAAGACACTTTCTACCCAAGCCTTAACTTCAATTCCTCTACTACTAGCTCCAGAGTGCTGTTTGAGTTTCTAGAGAGACAATGATTGTTGTGCCCTGAGTGTCCAAAGAATTGAGTCTGGCTTATAGGAAATTAGCTCATTACTTGTGATTCTTTTTTTTTATTATTAAAATTTTTATAAAATTTTACAATATAAATCCCCCCCTTCTCCTTCCCACCCTTCCACCCCCTCCCTCCCCCCTCACTTCCCAGTGCCAATCACAGGGTTAACAATAACATAATCATAGTCTAATTAACATTAATCAACTATTAAAATAACGTATCTATAACCTCCTTTAACTCTCTTTTAAACAGTACAATTATTAAAAACAATGATAATAACAACACTATAATAATTAAAAATAATACTAAATAAAATATTCTAACCTTTATACAACCATAATACTCCAAATTTACTCAAAAACCAAATGATATTTTTAGTCCCATATTTACACTCAATATAATCTATCCATCTTCTCCAAACCAAAATATATCTTTCTTGTGAGTGATCCTTCACATAAGCTGAAATTTTGGCCATTTCTGCTAAATTCGAGACTTTAAATGACCATTCTTCTATAGTAGGTAAACATTCCGTTTTCCAATATTGAGCTACTAATAGTCTTGCAGCAGTTATAAAATTCAACATCAATTCCGTTTCTTTTGCATCCAAGTCTTCCATAATACCCAACAAAAATATCCACGGCTTAAACTTATTCTTTTTCTTAAAAATATTTTGAGTATTCCACCATATCTTAATCCAAAATGCTTTAACTTCCCTACATGTCCACCAAATATGAAAATAAGATGCATCTAAATTGCCACATCTCCAACACTTAGGTTGTAAATTAGGGTACATACAAGACAGTTTTTGAGGATCCAGATGCCACCTATAAAACATTTTATAAAAATTTTCCCTTAAATTTTGAGCTTGAGTAAATTTTACATTTCTAACCCAAATTATCTCCCATGTGTCCAATGAAATTGGTTCTTGTATATTTTGCGCCCATTTTATCATACAATCCTTAACCAATTCTGTTTCTGAATCCAACTCAATCAATACATTATAAATTCTTTTAATATGAGCTTGAGATTGATCTTTAATCTATTTCATCAAATTTGCATCCTGTAAGGTAATGCCAGCTCTTTGATCCATACGCCACCTCATTGTCAATTGATTATAATAAAACCAAGAATATTCAATATTTTCTTGTCTCAAATCTACTAAAGATTTAAGTTGTCAATCTTGTCCTACTGGACGAAGTAATTCCTTATAGGAAACTTTATCCAAGTTAACTCCCCTAGATATCCCCTCTATCATCTGTCTCGGAGTTGCCCAAATAGGAATTTTATAATTTAATTTATAATAATATTTCTTACAAACTCTCAATAGAGCACTCCTTAAAATATGAACCTTGAAATTAGCGTCTACCTTTTTATCATAAATTAAATATGCCTGCCAGCCAAATAACAAATCCCATCCTTCAAGAGAAAGTGTATTCTTATTTGTTAAATTTAACCAATCACTAATCCATGTCAGAACCACCGCATCATAATACAATTTTAAATTAGGGGCTTTAAGTCCTCTTTGTTCCCTTATATCTTGCATAATCTTAAATTTAACTCTTGGCTTCTTGCCCGCCCAAATGAACTTATTAATACCCTTCTGCCAATCCTCGAAATTAGCGTCTTTTTTTAAAATAGGGATCATTTGAAACAAGAAAAGAAACTTTGGGAGAATATTCATTTTTACTGCGGAAATTCTCCCCAATAAAGATAATTGCAATTTTTCCCAATCATTTAAATCCTTTTGCACCTTAAGCCATAAAGATTCATAATTATTCTTATACAATTTAGCATTAGTGGCTGTAATGTAAACTCCCAAATATTTTACCTTTTTAACCATTTCAAAACCTGTAAGCATTGCTAACATATCTTTATCATTCATAGACATATTTTTCCGTAATATTTTAGTCTTATTACAATTAATCTTAAAGCCAGAAACTTTTCCATATTGTGCAATAATTTCAACCAAATCAATTACCGAATCTATTGGTTGAGTTAATGTTAACACTAAGTCATCTGCAAAAGCTCTTAATCTATACTCAATCTTGTTAACCTTAATTCCTTTTATTATAGAAGACTCCCGGATTTTAATTAACAGAATCTCCATTGTTAGCACAAATAACAATGGAGATAATGGACATCCTTGTCTAGTTCCTTTTTCAATTTTGAATGCTTCTGTTACCCCCCCATTAACTATAATCTGTGCTGATTGCTGCTGATAAATAGCCTTAAGGGCGGACAAAAATTCCCCCCCAAAATTCATTCTATCTATAACTTGAAACAAAAACCCCCAATCTAATTGATCAAATGCTTTTTCCGCATCTAAAAAGATAAAAGCAGCAAGAGTTTGATTATTCCTATCCAAATATTCAATTAAATTAATAATTTGTCTTACATTATATTTCATATACCTTCCAGTTATAAATCCTGATTGATCACTATGAATCAATTGATTCAACACTTGCATTAATCTATTTGCCATTACTTTTGAAAAAATCTTATAATCTGTATTCAATAAAGATATAGGTCTATAATTCTTAGGTTGAGTCAGATCCTGACCCTCCTTAGGTATTAAAGATATAAAGGCAGTTCTCTAGGAAGGAGGTATCGCTTCACCCAACAAAATACTATTAAACAATTCCCTTAATGGTTCTATCATTTCTTCCGATAACATCTTATAATAAATTGCTGTAAATCCATCTGTACCTGGTGCCTTACCAAGTTTTAATTGCTTAATTGCCCCCTTTATCTCCTCCAATGTAATTGGGCAATTCATTTTTTCCCTTTGATTATCTGACAATCTAGGA
>NW_015386858.1:7939-16751 GCF_001527695.2 Protobothrops mucrosquamatus | reverse complement strand
CATCCCAGACCATTGAAATTGAAGTACCTTTGTGCATATTCAACAAAAAAAATTCTTTCAATTGATCTCTACATTTCTGTAAATTTATATCATATCTAAATAAATTTTCATTCAATCTCCAAGTCCTTCTGCTCCCTTCTTCAGCACGTAACTCCATCCATACCGGACTATGATCTGACAATGTCCTGGGGAAAATCTTGATATTCTTCCCCCTAGAACAAAAATCATTAGTAATTAAAAAAAAGTCAATTCTGGAATAAGATTGGTACCTATCCGAAAAAAAAGTAAAATCCCTTTCTTCCATATTTCTCTCTCGCCATATATCTTTTAATTCCAGTTCATCCTTCAAGTCAAAAAAAGTTTTAGGCAATGTTGAGTTAAGCGTTTTTGAAGAACCTTTCTTGTCTTTTCTTGAATCTAGAACACCATTCCAATCCCCCATCATAATAGCTGATTTATAATCCAGTTGGTTTATTTTCCGATATAACAATTTATAGAACTGTTTCTGCTGTTGATTTGGGGCGTATAATCCAATAATAAGACATTTCTTCCCGTTCAATAATATTTCGACAAAAACATATCTTCCTTCTGAATCAGCATCAATCAATTTGGGTTGAAAGTCTTTCCTGATATAAACAACTACTCCACCTCTTTTCTGCGGCGCAGGTGCCATAAAATGTATACCCAGCCGTGAGTTAGACCAGTGGTTCTCAACCTATGGGTCGGGACCCCATTTGGGGTCGATCGACCATTTCATGGGGGTCGCCAAGCAAGGCTGTCCGCCATTTTTTTCCCCTTTTCCGGCGGGTGCCTTACCTCCCTTGGGCTGGGCCAGCTGGTGGTCGGCCTGCTCCGTCTCTGCCGCTTGCCAGCTACGCCTCGGCCGGTGCAGGGGGTGGAACCACACATGTGCGGCGCTCCCAGGCAGGGAAAGTCCTCGACGTACGACCGGTTGGGTAGTCCTCGACTTACGACCGGTTTAGTCCTCGACTTACGACCGGTTTAGTCCTCGACCTACGACCGGTTGGGGGTCGCGGCATTGAAAAGGTTGAGAACCACTGAGTTAGACAAATATTTTTGATCTTTAGCTGTAATATGAGTTTCTTGTAAACAAACAACATCATTTTTATGTTGTTTCAAATAATAGAATATCTTTTTCCTTTTCTGTGGAGAATTCAAACCATTAACATTCCAAGTCAGGAACTTTGCCATCTTTAGTGGCAGCGAGGCTCTGGAGCGCTCCTTGTAAATCAGCTGTTACTGATTTCTTCGGCCTCGCCCCTCCCACTGGCTCCGAGATTACTTGCTGTGCAACGGGTACATCCACTCTTTGTTGCTCTCTTTCTTTGCGTTTATGAGCTGCACGGGTCATTCTTTGTGATTTGGGATCTTCTCTAATTTCCATAAGTTGTTGCTTAACTTGCTCTTGATTTTGTAATTCTATGAAACTTGATGACAATATAGCTCCTTCAGCCACTTTATCTTCACCAGTTCTTTCCTTTCTGGCACCTTGTGGAGATGATGGAGAACCTGCTTTCAGGATTGAAGTATAAAAATCTTTTGCCTTTACAATGGTGTTGAGCCTGTAGCGTATTCCCATGTAATTTACCATAATACTAGCAGGTATCTCCCATCTGAATTGAATTTGACGCTTTTTCAACTCTTCAGCCAGGAAGGCAAAATCCTTCCTTCTTCTGAGTATTTTGGGTGGTATCTCCTTTAAAATTATAACATCTTGTCCTGATACTTGAAATTTTTGATTGTAGAAAGCTTGAATAATTTGATTACGGATTGATTTTCTGGAAAAATAGATAACAACATCTCTTGGGAGATTTCTCTGTCTTGCAATCCATGAATTGACTCTAAAAAATTTTTCCATTTCTCTTATTATTTCATCAGGTTGGCAGGATAAAACCAAGGCCAGATCTGCTGCAATCTCATCCTCTAGTTTCTCTTGAGCATTTTCTCTCAGCCCTCTTATTCTCAAAGCATATTCCATTTCTCTGTATTGTGACGAAATGACCTCATTTTGAGTTAAATCCACTGCCTCTTCCACTTTCCCCAATCTGAGTTCCACATTTTCAACATGTTCTTCCACTTCCTCCACCCGTCCTTCAATACATTCTACATGAACTGCCAGACCTTGCAATGCAAACACTATATCATCTCTCAGCTCTGTATTCTTCTCTTCAAGATTCTCTTCAAGTTTCTTTTCAAACATATCCTCCATTTCCATTCTAATCTGTCTAGCATTGTCCTTTAATGCATCTTGAATATCTTTCAGTGTAAGTGCAGGGATTGGGGGGGGAGGGCGGAGGAGTCTTAGGTTTTGGCTGCTGTGGTGTTTGAACAGCTGGAGAGGAGATTGTACAAAAGTTCCCACACTCTTAGAGGCCATTTTACTTCTCTCCTCCTTCTCTTATACTTTCACTTATAAATAAGTTAAAATCTTGTAGAGGTCATATATAAATCTTATAAAGTCTTGTAATCACCTCAAGCAGTGGTAAAAACAGAAAGCTTATCCAACCAGCTCAAAGTAACTAAATCTGTTACAATAATAATCTAAAAGAAAGTCTCCAGAAAGTGAAAGTCTCATATATTTTACTTGTGATTCTTAGGCAAGTAAGTTACCATCCTTGCAACAGTGTAATCTTATAAATCTTTTACAAAACACAGAACAATAAACACGACACAGTATTTTGACTAATTATAGAAAAAGATATAAATTTGCATATTTCAGGGTGAATTCTACTGTTAATCTAGGTAATCACAGACATAGCTATTTATGGTCAAGATCTGTATTTTCATAGCAATAATGAAGGGAAGCAAACTTTTTAAATATTCTTAAAAAGAGATATGATAGTAGATTTCAACTAATTAAAAGAGGATTAAAATAGGTGCACATAATGATTGATCAATAGTTTATTAATTCAATGGCCAGAATCCTTTTAAAATGCATTGTGGTGTTTTTTGGGTTTTTTTTTGTAAATTGTAAAAATTTTTGTAAACTTTTTGTAAATTGTTCCATCAATTTGCTTGATAGTGGGGTTACTAGTGAGCTGATTTTGTAAAGTGCAAATCTAAGCTTATTTATGCAAAAATATGCTCTGAGTGTTTTAAGATTATTATCCTCTGGAAATCTAAGGTGATTTCATTTTCAACAAGCGGATAAAGAAAAAAAATGTTATTTTTAAATTTTGTTAAAACATTTATTTAAAAGCAAGTGATCTGAGCAGAATGCCCTCTCCAAAAGGCTTAATATTAATTATGCATCAGATCTGGCTTTGTATTAAATTTATTCCAAATGGAAGTCCTTTTGATAACATAATGCACTATAAAGATATATTTAACAGTGGCTGTAATAAATGTACAATTGGAAACAACTTCATGTACTCTGCTTAGACCAGTGGTTCCCAACCTTTTCTATACCCTGGACCTCTAGAATACTTCTGATATATTCTCGCTCTCCTTACAAAAGTAATACCTGGTTATGCATATACACTATATAATTTTAAAACTTCTAAATCCAAGTTTTTGCACCCCCTGGAATATCGTCTCGCATCCCCGGTTGGGAATTCCTGGCTTAGACGGAATAGTTAATAAACCATGGCTTGGTACAATATGTTACAGGATTGGTTATAGACTTATGTACAAACTTTTGCATGAAACTCGAAATGTTCCTTTATATCCTAAATGGACAGACTGTAACTGGCTTCCATTAACCAATATTTATTTGTAAGCCATCGCATGAGCTTTGTCCCATGCAAAGTAAGAATAAATAGTGCAGAAAAGAATGTGCCGATGAACTTTGATATGAAGTTTAAGTTAAATCGGGCAAGAAAAAGATCAGTGATGAATAAACAGAAAACAAGGCTAGAATCAGCATCAGGTCAAGTACCCGTATAGAGCGGCAAAACAATTTTAGACCAAGGACTGGGAACACGGAAGCTGTAATCATGGGTAAAATTAATTGTTGAGGCCAAGCTTGGAAGATGGAGATGCTACCACAAGATAGAGTTTAAAAGTGAAATCCTTCATCAGAGGATATCTGCTGGAGGTTTTGCTGGAGGGATGTGGTGACAGGAGAAATAAGATTTGAGATATTTCCCAGTCAGTTGATTGCTGAAGGCTTCACTGTATGCCTGAATGAAATGCCTGTGGCTTACAGTAACTGACTAATCAGTCAGGTGACAGACTTTGTCTTTCCAGCTCAAGGCCTCTGGGATTGACACAATCGTCTCTTGCTTTTTTTGGATTTGCCAGGCTGCTTCTGTATTACTGGTAGTGCTGAAAAGGAGGAGAGAGCATGAATACTGCCTGGAATCTATTCCCAGTTAGCCCTTGACACTGTTGTTCAAGCTCAAATGACGTTGCTAGCATCTCTTCTTCTGGTTCTTCAGAAGAATCAGTTGGACTGTCCTCTCTGACCTTAGCAAAGTTCAACAACAAGGGTACTCTGGCTAGAGCTCAGCATTTGTTCTTCTAACATCAGTGTGAAGGTCACTTAGGTGAGATGGGTGGTGTGGAAATTTAATAAAATAAATAATGGGGAGGGGAAATCAGTTCCTGGGCAGAGCCTAAGCCTCCATCATACCCTGATTGCCCCCATTTTTCTCCACAGTCATGTGTTGTAATCTTCATCACATGCCCAACCTGTTGAGGAAACAGCCTCAAGTCATTGCTAAATAAATATATAATAAATACATGTATTGGAATAAAAGCAGACTTTCTCGTCCAACACTAACAGTTTCTCACCATGGTTTCGAAATGTGTAAAATGTGTAATACTTTGTCATCCGTCTTCTTAAAGGTGAGATCAGGTGGCTGCTGTGGGTGTGGCAAGAGATGTATTTTAGTGATTTTAAGACGTATGTGCACACTTCTTCCCCTTTGAGCACTAGCCAACCTCTGTTCCTGCTGCCATTTTTTTCTAAGCATTTGCCCTCTTTGCTATCACTCTGTTTCCTCAGATCTTTTCAGACGTTTCCCCTATTTTGGAAACTACTTGTCTTCAGGCTTCCAGCCAGAGAGAGGAAATGTCCATGGCAGGGGTAGGCAACCTGGGCTCTTTTATGACTCGTGGACTTCAACTCCCAGAATTCCTGAGCCAGCATGGCTCAGCTTGGAAACCTCTCCCTTTCTCCTCAGCGTGGCTGGCTCAGGAATTCTGGGAGTTGAAGTCCACATAAAAGTCCTCATAAAAGAGCCATGGTTGCCTACCCCTGGTCTATGGAAATACTCAGTCATCCAGGTCATGGTTTTCCCAAAGGTGCTTTTTGAAGAAGCAACTGGACTTTCTTGTTTTTCTTTGAAGACATTTCGCTTCTTGTCCAAGAAGTTTCTTCAGCCCTGACTGGATGGTGGGGAATGGAAGGATTTATATTCCTTGCTGACAGCTGGTCATTTGCATTATTTTAGAGAGTCCTTGAGGCTCTCATTCCATTCCCCACCATCCAGTCAGGGCTGAAGAAGCTTCTTGGATGAGAAGCGAAATGTCTTCAAAGAAAAACAAGAAAGTCCAGTTGCCTCCTGAAAAAGCACTTTTGAGACAGAGAGAAGAAACTTTCACCTTTTTTGTTTGAGGGAGAAGAGAGGTATATTTGCACAGTTCTCTATCAAGAGTATGTTGAAACAGCATCAAAGAACTTTACTTTTGGATCTGCTGGCCCAGTTGTTGTTCTTCCTTCCAATGTCCACTAAATAATGTGGGGGTGTCAAGAAAGTGGGATTTTCTTGCTTATTTGCTGGTTCCCATACATTTCGCTTTCAGTTACTCCCTCCCTGGAATGAGAAAGGTAGTTGCCCAACATTTGCATGCAGCATCTTCCTCTACAGCAGGGGTGTCAAACTCAATTTTATTGAGGGCCGCATCAGCATGGCGGTTGCCCTTGGGGGACTGGGTGGGTGTGGCCAGGGTGGGTGTGGCTTGCTGGGTGGGCGTGGATGGAGTGGGTGTGGCCTACTGGGTGGGTGTGGCCAGCTCTACATCGTTCGCGTCAAGGGTGCCTGTGGGGGCCTGGGCAGGAGTGGGACAGATCTGAGGGTCTCTGGCAGAAGGGGGTGGGACCGAGGCAAGCGCCAAGGCATGGTCCATTTCTTCATTCCTCACAAAGGGTGACACCTCCCCAGCATGCACCCAGGGGTCAGGGCCGACACAGCAGGGGCTGCTTCCTCGCTGTTTCTAGATGGCCTTGTGGAGCTAAGACTGAATGCGTTTCAGCATAGATGGCCACCACAAAATTGTACATTGGGTCCCTCCCGGCTGGCCTGGGCTAGGGCGAAGGCAGCAGGGGGCGTTCCCTCACTGTTTCCAGGATGGCTTCGCGGGCCACATGAACCCACTTTGCGGGCCGCATCCGGCCCCCGGGCCTTGTGTTTGACATGTCTGCTCTACAGGATCTAACATGTTCCACACTCATAGAGGGTTCTCCTTTCTTTCTCTTAGGAGCCGTTGTGATTTTCCATATGCTTCTCTTATTTTCCTTATTTTAACCAGGGAAATACATCTCCAGATGAACTGCCAGAGGAAGGATATGTGAACTAGCCCAAACAAACCCAAATGAAGTCCTGAAGTGAGGTCAATCCATCCAATTTGCAGAGCCCTGTTGATGGATGTTTTCCCCACTGTCTGATGATGTGGTAAAAAGGGAGCAGTAGCATCATCAAAGGGAGAAACCATCTTTGGCTCATTCTCAAATCAGGACAACAAGATTTGGCTGTGACTCAGCACAGACGCAGTGGAGGGATTGGCATTGGGGACAGCAATGCTACCTCAGTGGGGAAATGTCTATGGTCTAAATTAGACCCGAGGAACTATTTTCAATCTAAGGGCTGCAGTCTTTCTCGGGGTAATATTTGAGCAGTAGGCTGCCTCAAAGTAAAATGCACTTAGGACTATTGCCATCCCCATCATATTTTGTACTAACTGTTCATTGTGATAAACCATAATATGGTTGTTTGATTTTGGCTTGGTGGGTTGTGTGAAGCATGGTTTATTGCCTAGCATGTTCAACTGAGTTCTGCTAATAGCAATTTATTCAGTAAACAGCTTTTAAGAAAATCATAGCCCAGTACTTTGGCTTTTCGACAAACATCCAGTCATTTACACATATGTTTGTGTGCTTTCACACACAGTATATGTTCACACATGCATTCTTACATTTGTTGCCCCTTATTTTTATAGATAAACTCAGTCAGAGATGTGCACAGAAACATCATGATAGTCTGACCATTTATGAACAGACATACAGATTTAAATTGTATATAGAGATAATTAAAGATCCGCCCATTAACAGATCAGTTCAACACATTTTCCCCACAATCACACAGCAATTAACCATCAACTAGATCCAATACAGTCATCTTCTTTTTAACCCAAAATCAGCTATAGTTCAACAATCACAGGAAAAGAACACTTCCCAACCAATCGGCCACAGGAAGCCACCAACACAAAGAAAGATAAATAAACACATACATCTATATATAAAAAGGCATCAGTTGTTTGCTAAACTAGATTCATCCATAGGATGATCTCATATAAGCAGGTGAAACAGTAGGAGCTAGCTAGCCAATCTACACATCTTATTTCTTCAAAACATCTTTACCTATAAAGTTATCTCTAGATCAGAGAATCCAATTGCATAATCTACCAATCCTGAGTTATACACCTGTCATTGCATCACTCAGAATTCCTTCTCTTTCTGAATTCAGTTTCTCCCCATTTCCATGCAACATTTAATCTTAAAAAGGGCTTTTCCCAAGATGGAATAATTTTTCAAGTCCAGTTGTTATAACAGGTAATGTTAAGAGTGGATTTTCTTACATGAGCATTATCTTCATTTCCTAGACTCTATGCCCCCTTCCTGAGTTAATTGGGATTAAACAAAAGTCATTCAAGGCATGTAGGATTTATTACAAAATATGTGACAGCTCAAAAAATATGAACTTGATACAGAATGGAGAACCTAATTGGATTAACTCACTTAAATTTGAACGAGTTGTTAGATACACCAACCATGGACAAGCTATGGAAAGAATGGCAGAAGTATGGAAGTAAAACAGAAAGAGATTTATTATCTATTATTAACAAGCAATTGGATAAATCATCACTTGCAAATATTCCCTTCATGGTAGAGTTGTTTCCAAAAAGAGATTCCCACCAAGATTGCTGATCAAAATTTACTATGTCATGGGAAACTATGAAAATGTCTGAATTATCATGCTGCTCTTTGAATTATGCCTTATAACCCTTCAGCAAGATGTGCCAATGAAAGTTCATTGAGTAAACAGAAGCCCTTTCCTGAAACTTGAGTGATGAAACATGTTGGTACAAGGGTGGGTAAAATTAAAGATGAATCACTGGCTAACTGATTGTTGCATAACTCAGTCATAGCCACAGACACTAGCAGCGGTGCAAAAACATTGGGTTATGAAAGAAAGAATATCAGTTGTTGTTAATTGCGAAGTCATGTCCGACCCATCGCAATCCCATGAACAACGTTCCTCTAGGTCTTCCTGTCCTCTACCATCTTCTGGAGTCCATTTAAGTTCATGCCTACTGCTTCAGTGACTCCATCCAGCCACCTCATTCTCTGTCGTTCCCTTCTTCTATTGTCCTCAATCTTTCCCAGCATTAGGCCCTTCTCCAGTGAGTCCTTCCTTCTCATTAGGTGGCCAAAGTATTTGAGTTTCAACTTCAGGATCTGGCCTTCTAAAGAGCAGTCGGGGTTGATCTCTTCTAGGACTGACCGGTTTGAACGCCTTGCAGTCCAAGGGACTCGCAGGAGTCTTCTCCAGCACCATAGTTCAAAGGC
>NW_015386858.1:2451-6249 GCF_001527695.2 Protobothrops mucrosquamatus | reverse complement strand
CTTCATAGAACCGGTCAATTTCATCCTCTTCAGCACCAGTGGTTGGGGCATAGATTTGGACTACTGTGATATTGAATGGTTTGCCTTGGATTCGAATTGAGATCATTCTGTCATTTTGGGGATTGTATCCCAGTATTGCTTTTCCTATTCTTTTATTGACTATGAAGGCTACTCCATTTCTTCTGAGGGATTCTTGCCCACAGTAGTATACCTGATGGTCATCTGAGTTAAATTCACCCATTCCTGTCCATTTTAGTTCACTGATTCCTAAGATGTCGATGATCAGTCTTGTCATCTCTTGTTTGACTACGTCTAGCTTGCCTTGATTCATGGATCTTACATTCCAGGTTCCTATGGAGAAAAGATCTTTACAGCATCGGACTTTCCTTTCACCACCAGATATATCCATAGCTGAGCGTTCTTCCGGCTTTGGCCCAGTCGCTTCATTCTTTCTGGCGCTACTAGTACTAGCCCTCTGCTCTTCCCCAGTAGCATATTGGACACCTTCTGACCTAAGGGGCTCATCTTCCAGCGTCATATCTTTTTGCCTTTTAGTACTGTCCATGGGGTTTTCATGGCAAAGATACTGGAGTGGTTTGCCATTTCCTTCTCCAGTGGATCACAGATAATTTAACAACTGGTTCTCTGCCCTAATGACCATTTTAAGTATAAAAAAACGATATAACAAAAGATAGTTTATTATTTCATGCATTTAATACTTAAGAACAATAAAAGAGGCACATAAAACTAGTGTATAAGAGTTTTAAAATATTAATGAAAAAATATTAAGTAATACCTGAAACTAGGGCAGGGGTGGGGGTGGAGCTGCCCCAGGTGCCCCGCACCCACATACCTTAGGACTGCTGCAGCCAGACCTCCCATGTCCCAAAACCTGTTGCGCCACTCCTTGAGTTCTTCTGTAGCTGCATAAATATGGGGCATTGCGACACTGATGCTGTTCACGGCTGCAGGCCTCAAGGCTCGTTGCATCGATTGCGCTGCTGCTGCCACTCACAGCTACAAGTCTTGAGGCTCATCACGCTGTCCTAACTTCCAAAGTCCCGCCACTGAGGAGACAGGCGGTACTGAGCTCCTGTGCCCAGAGAGGATTTCCACTCTCCCTGTGCTCTTAGTAAGGGGCCTATGAATGTATCCTGTCCAATAGTTAAGGAAGTATCTGCAGCAAGATCTGTTCTAGCCATGTCCCAAAGGTGCTTTTCAAAAGGCAGCTGGACTTTTTTGAGGCCATCCATGTTAAAATTGAACAGCCCTCTCTCAACAGAGGGGAGGGATATGACCTATTTCCTGTTTACAACACAGTCCTTTCAGCAGTTTCAAGAAGGTTCCACACCCAATTTGCACTCCGATTCAGATGGCCCTGAGGGCACAGATAAACCCTCAAATACGCTCAAGGACTCTCGGAAAGCTAAGGCAACTGAGCTTCAGAGTGCCAGTGACCAGATTACTACAAAGAATGTAAATCCTTCCATTCCCCACCATTCAGTCAGAACTGAAGAAGTTTCTTGAATTAGAAGCAAAACGTTTTCAAAGAAAAAACTAAGACAGTCCAGTTGCCTTTTGAAAAGCCCTTTTGGCACAACCATGAGCTGGATGATTGAGAATCTCCACAGATTCTTCGAACAATGTTATCTTTCAGGAGGAAGGACCTGGAGGTAGCACAAAGAGATCGATAGTGCAGGCCTTTGGGCAAATGCTAATAGAGATAAGCTTTGAAAAGAGGGAAAAAAAATCATAAGAATTTGGATCTTATGAGTCATGAACCTGATGTCCTCCCTTGTCACGCAGAGAAAGAGTGCATAACCTATTTTTTACAATATTTTCCAGATGCTTTACGTATAATACACATGATCTGTAATTCTTTGGAAACATACAAGCCCTTCATAGTAATAAATGTAGAAATGAAAAACCAACACAAAAGCATGCTAGTTTTTGTATTCCTGTTTCCTTAATGATTCCCTCTTCAAGAGAGCTGATAGTTTAACACTGTTCAAGCCAGTTTGGTTTAGTGCAGCGGTTCTCAACCTATGGGTCGCGACCCCATTTGGGGTCGATCGACCATTTCACGGGGGTCGGCAAGCAAGGCTGTCCGCCATTTTATTTCCCTTTTCCGACGGGTGCCTTACCTCCCTTGAGCTGGGCCAGCTGGTGGTCGGCCTGCTCCGTCTCTGCCTCTTGCCAGCTACGCCTCGGCCGGCGCAGGGGGCGGAACCACGCATGCGCGGCGCTCCCGGGCAGGGAAAGTCCTCGACTTACGACCGGTTGGGTAGCCCTCGACTTACGACCGGTTTAGTCCTCGACTTACGACCAGTTTAGTCCTCGACTTACGACCGTTTGGGGGTCGCGGCATTAAAAAGGTTGAGAACCACTGGTTTAATGTTTAAGGCACCGGGCTAGACACCAGGAGACGGTGAGTTCTAGTCCCACCTTAGGCATGAAACTAGGTTGGGTGATTTTGGATCAGCCACTCTCCCTCAGCCCAGCCCACTTGACAAGAGTTGCTGTTGTGGAAAAAATAGGAGAAGGGAGGATTATTAGGTATGCTTGCCGCCTTGAGTTATTTATAAAAACAATATAGGCAAGATAAAAATAAATAAAAATTGTTGCACAGACTCAACATCTTATTGGGCAGCAAGGCAAGAATGCACATTGAAGGCCAACTAAATGGATAGCAGAGGGAAATATTATTTTGCATTCATAACAACAACAACATAACAACAACAACAATAATAATAATACTAAGTTGGAAGGGACCTTGGAGGTCATCTAGTCCAACCCCCTGCTCAGGCAGGAAACCCTATACCATTTCAGACAAATGGTTGTCCAGTCTCTTCTTTAAAACTTCCAGTGTTGGAGCATTCACAGCTTCTGAAGCAGGTTGATCCACTGATTAATTGTTCTAACTGTCAGGAAATTTCTCCTTAGTTCTAGGTTGCTTCTCTCTTTGCTTAGTTTCCATCTGTTGCTTCTTGTCCTGCCTTCAGGCACTTTGGAGAACAATTTGTAAAGCTTTGCTTCTACTAATTCAGCTACATGAATACAAATATACGTAGCCTCAACTTATGACCACAACTGATCCCCAAACTTCTGTTTGCTAAGTGAGTACTTTGTTAAATGAATTTTGCTCCATTTTATGACCTTTCTTGCCACAGTTGTTAAGTGCATCACTGCAGTTGTTAAGTGAGTAACCTTTCCCATTGACTTTGCATGTGAGAAGCTCGCAAAAGGTGATTACATGACCAGAGAACAGAGAATTTTGAACATAAAGGGGCCTTATAACAAGAAGGATAAAAGATTTAAGTAATATAGTATGTTTTATAATATATGAAATGTAAAAATAGCAGGTTGATGTAACTTTTATTAATATGTGAAATATAAACTGATTAAAAAGGATGTTATATCTAGATATTATAAGATAGATAAAAAGTATAATATTTTTATAATGCATGACATAAAATATTGGGATGATGTACCTAAATGGGAAAATTTGGACAGTTAGATGACTAATATGAAGAAATTATGACTGATAAGAATTGGATTGAATATAAGGGAAATTAAGCGTAACCAAAAATTATGAAAATAGGATGCATGTTGAACTAATGAGATGATGGTTATGAGAATAATATAAGCTGAAAAAAATATTATATAGATTATTATTATTTGTATAAATATAAAAAATGCTATATCTAATCATTTATATATTGAAAATATTAAGAATTATATTTTGGCTAAGGTTGAAGAAAAATACAAATGGGAGAAGGGAAGATCAAAGAAATATAT
>NW_015386858.1:0-1581 GCF_001527695.2 Protobothrops mucrosquamatus | reverse complement strand
AGGATGCATGTTGAACTAATGAGATGATGGTTATGAGAATAATATAAGCTGAAAAAAATATTATATAGATTATTATTATTTGTATAAATATAAAAAATGCTATATCTAATCATTTATATATTGAAAATATTAAGAATTATATTTTGGCTAAGGTTGAAGAAAAATACAAATGGGAGAAGGGAAGATCAAAGAAATATATCATTAATTAATATATTAATTATGGAATTATCACATTTAATCATTATTGGTTGTTAATTAATTATTATTGTCCTTTTTTCTTGTTAAAATATAAACCAAGACAACACGCTGTACACCAGGCACTGGAGATTGTTATAGTTAAAAACCAATAAAATATTTTTAGAAAAAAAAAGGGGTTGAGAAAAGGCCCAAGGAAGCCATTTATGGATGGAGATGATGATGATGAAGAATTTAAAGGATGAAGAATTTAAAGGACAAAAGTCATTGTATGATTTAGTGTACAAATGTGCTGAAAAGCAAGAGTAATTTGCGTGGACAGAACAGCATGGAGAAATACCGTATAAGGAATGACATTAATGTAGATTTAGCAATGTTTTCTTTTTTTTAATGCCCCACCATTGATTCATTTGATTATTTCTTATTAAGTTTTTGTGGTCCACCTAACATTGCTTTCTCCAAAAGGGAGAAGTACAAGGGGTATGTACACCTGGTTAGTTTGACAATGTCAAGGATCGTTTGTCTAACAAGCAATTTTTTCAGCGTAAGTCACTGTGCTTTTAAATTCTAGAGAAAAGCAAAATAGAGCCATTTCTTCTCAAATCCAAGGGTCCCATCTCCTGCCTACCAAAAATTAAATTTTCATGCCGTACAATACAGCAGCTAAACACCGTCTGTTGACCTGTCATGTGATCTCTCAGACATAAAATCTGTGCCTGGAGGTGATGAATTATCTGAGAAGTAGCTGGAGGGTAGTTCCTATCATGCACAGACTTTCTCATGTGGGCATGGGGAGGAGAGTTGAAATGGACTCAATTGTTGGAAGAGAAGAAAAAAACATGTTTTCATTTAGGCTGCTTTAGCTGCTGAAGAATTGCCTATCTGAGGGTGGACTGATATTGCTGTAGAAATATAGGCAAAGTTGGACCAAACTTTGAGAGACCATGTCCACCAACTACTGGTGTTCCAAGGACTTGGAGCAAAATTTGCTGCTAACTATGAGAAATTGCCAGCTAAGCTTATCCAAAACTCTTGATTATACATACCGTACATAGCTACAACTTAAATTAGGCACACAGCCAACCTATCTGAAGCCCTTGATATATTAAGATATTCTTATATATCAAACTACATGTGCCTAACTTATCTGAAGCTTGATTAATTTTATATAGCTTAAGCCAGGGGTATCAAACTCGCAATGTCACACGACGTGTCGTGACGTATCGTGACTTTTTTTCCATTGCTGGCAATGGGGTGGGTGCGGTTTCACCAGGACGCATCCAGCCCACAGGCTGGCAGTTTGGCACCCTTGCTTAGGCAAACACTGATAGCATTATAAGCAGGGAAACAGGTAATCACTCAACAGCAAGGTCATGGAATAATTTA
>NW_015386857.1:252924-353739 GCF_001527695.2 Protobothrops mucrosquamatus | reverse complement strand
AAAAAAAAAAGACCAAAAAGCTCCTTACATCCTAGAAGACTGTGCCAAGCCCTTTCAACAACATTGCCAAGAGAAATGAATGAACATTTCCATACCTGTTTTTTAAAAAAAAAAAAAAAACCTGAGACGTTAGTTTTTTTATAAAACGAAAAATGAAGCCCAATAGACTTACAACAGCGAGTATCCCTTCATTTCCCAGGCCTTTAAAAACACGCCCCGTGTTCAGCTAGCCCAGGGGTAGGCAACCTTGGCTCTTTTATGACTCGTGGACTTCAACTCCCAGAATTCCTGAGCCAGCCAAGCTGGCTCAGGAATTCTGGGAGTTGAAGTCCACGAGTCATAAAAGAGCCAAGCTTGCCTACCCCTGATGCTAGCCCCAACGTGTCGCACGGATGCCGATGTTTGCACGCCGGCAGGCGGAGACCGGGAAATACCAGGGAGGGAGGCGGCGGGAGGGAGGTGGATGGGCGGGGCTTCTCATCTCCGCAGCCCGGTAGCCGGCCCAGAATGCTCCGCGCGCGTTGCCGGTGAATGAGCGCCTTTTCGGGCCGGCGGGAGGTGAGTGGGGCGCAGGGACCGTATCGGGGAAGGGGGGGGGAAAGCAGGGAACGGGCCTCAAACCCCCCCCCCCCGAAGCCGGGATCCCTTTGGGGAATCCGGAAGGGCACCGAGGCTGGGGAAGAACCAGCCGCGAGCGGACGCCGGGCTGGCGGAGAGGCGCCTCGTGGGCGAGAGGGAAGGATGCGAGGAGCGTCGCCCAGTGTGGCCCTCGGCCATTGTCTCTTCCCTCCTGGGGGCGAGGGGGAGGCCCTGCCTTTTTCCAAGGCAGAAACTCAACAGGGGAAAACCTCGCTGCGCTCAGCAGCGAGAGAGCGCAGAGGATGGGCAGCGTTCAGCCATGTCTTCCCCGCCCCGTCCCGCCTCGCCTCCATCCCTGCACCTTCGGCACTTGGATAAAGCCTCGCCAGCTGAGCTTCTGGCCGTTCTGGCAGGCGAGGCCTGCGGGGAAGGGTGATTAAATAATGGTGTCGATCAGGGGTAGGCAACCTTGGCTCTTTTATGACTCGTGGACTTCAACTCCCAGAATTCCTGAGCCAGCCACGCTGAGAGGAAAGGGAGAGTTTCCAAGCTGAGCCACGCTGGCTCAGGAATTCTGGGAGTTGAAGTCCACGAGTCATAAAAGAGCCAAGGTTGCCTACCCCTGGTGTAGATGTTTACATCTTAGGGGAGCATGGAGCAGCAGCCAGCGGCATTCCAAGAGCTGGAAGGGACCTTGGAGGTCATGTAGTCCAACCCCTGCTCAGGCAGGAAACCCTATATCAGTGGTGGCGAACCTATGGCACGGGTGCCAGAGGCGGCACTCAGAGCCCTCTCTGTGGGCACGCACGCCGTCACCCAGTTCTAGGCCTTCAGCTGGGTTTTATAAAACCTTTTCACTTTAGGCCTCTGCCACCGTGTGCAAAAAAAAAAAAAAGGTTCAATCAGTCAATTTCAACTTCTTGCGGGAAAAAAAAGATCTTGCAAAGTTGGAATTGATTGATTTTTAGTCCCACCCAGTCTGCTGTTACCACCGCAGCCATGCCCACCCAATGGGCCATACCCACCCAATGAGCCACACCCACCCGGCACACTACGATGCATAAGTGGGTTTTGGGTTGCAGTTTGGGCACTCGGTCTCTAAAAGGTTCGCCATCACTGCCCTATATCATTTCAGACAAGTGGTTGTCCAGCCTCTTCTTAAAAACTTCCAGTGTTGGAGCAGCCACAACGTCTGGAGACAAGTCGTTCCACTGGTTACTTGTTCTCACTGTCAGGAAATTCCTCCTTAATTCCAGGTTGCTTCTCTCCTTGATTAGTTTCCAGCCATTGCTTCTTGTCCTGCCTTCAGGGGCTTGGAAAATAAGTTGACCCCCCTCTTCTTTGTGGCAGCCGCTCAAATGCTGGAGTACTGCTATCATGTCACCCCTGCCCTTCTTTTCTCTAGACTAGACAAACCCAAATCCTGCAACCATTCTTCATATGTTCCTACATATGAACATTTCTCCTGGGATTTAAATAAAGGTATAAATTGATTTAGTGGGAAGAAATGAAGGTAGCAGAAACCAGGAATTATGTCTTAAGTGGAATGTTAAAACAATAACATTAATAGGGTTGGGTTTTAAAGTAGATCACAGATTATATACAGCAGTAATTCTATAACTAAACAATTAACAGGACAGATAAGGAGTATTGGAAAGAGTAGAATAATCATACAAATAAGTCCACATGTTTTGATGAGTGGTACGTTTGCGTGTATTTTTTTCTGGTTTCAGGCATAAAAAAATTCAAAATGCTATCTTTTAAACATGATCTTTGTATCCCATCCTGTAGATATTTACAGCTTCTATAAAATCTCAGGTTCATTCTGTTCTTTTGCTAGACAGCAACAGGTATCTAAAGTAGTTACATAACTTTAAAAAAAATCAGTAGCATAACAATATTACAACTAGAAAAGTGAACATAAGTTGCAAATTTATTTATATTGTGAGTGATTGCTCTGCAGTAAAACATAATTTTTAGTTAAGCTGTTATCCTAGCAATTATCAGGTGCACTGTTTGTTTGAAGTATAATGTTAAGCTTTCCTTAGGGATATACATTTTCCATAGTTCTTAAATGCATATACATTATTTTTCTTTTTTCACTAAAACAATAGAATACAAGTCTTTTGAAAGCTAGAAGAGGCCAAAATATTATCAGAAGATTAAAGTACTGAATTCAGCATGGAATTGCATTTATAAAATAAAATTACTAAAGCAAGATATAATCTGGCCTACTTTAAAATCAAGACCAGGAAGAGAATATGTTAAAATTTTACTCTCAGATAAAAACAATGCTACAATGGTAATAGCCACTTTTTAAACTATGGCTATAAAGACAAAGTCTCTATGAATAAATTAGTAAGCTTTTCTTTTTAAATGTTTTATGTAATATCTAGCAATTTAGTGTATCTGATAAACTATCTTATGAATTCATACAAAAATCACAGTTATAAATAACATAGAATTTGATTGACCCCATCCTCCAGTTGAGAGTGCTGGAAGATGGAGTGCATGAAATCAGCTCTAAATAAGAAGTAACATATTAGATCATACTCCACTGTAATGTTGATTTCTACAGTGTTTCCTCCTGTTGCTGTTTCCACTTGTATAACAATCTATGTCAGATTTAGTTCTATGATTCTAAATATATCTTTAATCACTAAACTTTTTTTTTTACTTAATATATCAAACTTTCCTTACCAAAGTACAAGCAAACCAGCCCTTCATTTTTAAATCTTTACTTTTGCCATATTCTCTAGATTTATAATTTTGTAATGATTCCCAAATGAACCCTCCAGAATGGCTGATGGAAATGGATATATCTTATAGATTGTCAGACAAGAGTAACTATAATTATTTTAATATCATCATCTGATGCTAAATGCAGGATGCAATCAAGTTTCAGAATCATTTCTGAAATATAGTTTGTACCAAGCATTCAGAAAATATCATCCCATTTTGAGACAAGGACTGGGTAATGTGAATATGGACATAATAAACATGTTATAACAAATAACAAGCATTGTTAAATATAATTTAATAATTTTAATGTTATTTTAATAATTATTATTGTTTCCTTTATAACTAGTCCTGTAATTCTGTTTAAGAATTGATCAGCATATGTTGTGTTTACCTTCCAAAAAATAATTGAAAAGTGCTTTTTTTATGAAGATAAATTTATCAATTGCAAATAAATGTACATAACCATATGTACTTTTGCTAGAGAGGAAGGTTAGACAAACCAACATTTAAAGATATTTAAAAGGTCTTAAGAGAGAAAAGTAGAATAAAAATCAGAAAAGATATAAGAGGTTCTTGGTGCTCTCTGAGCTTGCTTGTTTTCTTGCAAATGTTTCATTACCAACTTTTGAAAATAATACAGTGATGTCAAAATGCAAAAAACATTATAAACTGTGCATCCAGGGTACAAAGTTTCCTCTCTGGGACAGTGACCTAAAAAAAATGTTTTTACAGAGATAATTAGTTCACTGGTTTCTATTATGTTTTTGCTTAGGAAGAAGAGTATCAGAATTGGTAAGGCTTCTCATTAAGCTTTCTTTGTGATAATTACAGAATGACTCAAGATTTTACAGACAATGGGCTATATGTACCCTGATGAGATTTTGTGCATGGACACATGCTGCTTGCTATGGCATCTGAGACTGAAAAAGCCCATGCTCTTCTCCAGTTGTTCAGCACAGCATCTGTTATTTCAAGTCTAGGACTGGGGATTTTCTGCTATTTAGCAGATAAACTTCTACAATTTTCTTTCATTCAGCAAACTTACTGGCTGCGGGCATTGTCCGATAATATGGTGCATGGTATTATAGGACTGTGGTCATGGGCAATAGTGATTGGACTCAAGAAAAAAAGTGACTTTACAGAAGTAATTTTAGCTGGCTTCCTCTCCTCCGTGATTGATATGGATCATTTTATTCTAGCTGGCTCCTTTTCACTAAAGGTAAGCAAAATTTCTAGAATATTTATGAGTAAATAAATCTGAAGATACTTTAAAGAATAATATAAATGTTGCAAAAATTAGTTTAAAACTTTTTATATTAAAATCACGATTTCAGGTTTTAGCAAATCTATTTAGTAGACTTCTAAGTTACAACTTTTATTGTATAATAGAAGTAGTATTTTGTGGTGGCCACCCTGATGTGACTCCTTCTTGCCTGTGCTGAATTTGATTAAAAAGAAACTTGGACAGTTTTTCATGCCGTTTGCTGTCCAGAGCTAGGGAATAATTTACATTTAGTTTTAGGGTGAAATCACTCATTCACTCTATTCTTAGACATACACAGTTTGATACGGACTGGCTTTACAGGATGTGTTTGCTATGAAAAGAAATAGCATAGGTTGTCTAATGTTAGAGGCAGATCTTCCCAGGTTTTTCTGGAGGAAATTCTGGAGTTTAGTATTTGTTTCATGGGGAGTGCACATAAACTTTGGCTAGTTTTCACAGTAGTTTATTGAATAGCCTGGTTCAGTCATAACGCTTAGTGTTGGCTAAGGTTTCATACCACATTAGTTTGCTTCACACAAAACACATGCTTTATTTCATTATTAGATTTTTATCCTGACTTAGTACATTATGTGGAGAAATCCATGGTGAACAAACAGTAAAAAATTCACAGTGAAATTGGGGGCAGGGGATAACCGTAAAGGATTTTATTCTCCAGAAGTATCTTCATTGTCACCTATATTTAAACTGGAGAGGATGAAAGCTCATTGTTTATCAACTATTTCCATCTCTTAGTTGAATGCCATAGCTAAAAAAAAATGGAAAGCTTTCTAAAACGTGTGAATATTAAGCCTGAGAATCAATAAAAACAATCCAGTCTGATTGTTTAGAAAAACTGTGCATTATATTGTTTCTGTGCCGAGTACCTTTTGATGCCCTCATCCTAATTTGACCAGTGTTGTGATTGGCTGCTTGGTTGGTTCCTTAGCTAAGGAGGGGGAAACTTAGCATGACATCAATTATAAGATCTGTATAATCAACTAAGCATAATCCTCTGATAATGCTGCTCAGCTTGTCCCATTCCACGCACTTCAGATACTTACTTCAAGATTTTTGGAATAATAGCAAAGTTTGTTGTGCTGTTTAATAGGCAGGTTGGTCAACCACAAAATCAGGTTTAACATTCAGGCTTTTTAATCTTGTAATTTCCATATGTAAAAGTATACTGCTATCATAAAATTATAATTTATTAAAAGTGCCTGATAGAGAATTATAATTGAGGTGTGCCCAGTTAAGAAAATACAGTGGGAAGAATTTACTTTAAGATTTCATTAAAAAAAAAGATTTATTTTTTGGTTTGTGTTCCCTCTTTTTGGATAGTGTATTTAAGAGGCAAAGATATATTTGAAATAAAAATTACCATCACACAGTAGAGTGAAATAACTTAGCATTCAATATTGATATTTTTTAAAGATCTTCCCTCTAGCATTTTAAAACAGGTAGCAATAAAATTGTTTTATCACACCTTTTTCCAGTAGATGGCATACTTGAAAAAGAATTTGAATGTACTGATTTTACATGCAGGATTTCTAATTCTCATTTAACTCTTATTTACAAACTTTTATTCAGTAGGATTAATGTATTCAAGGGACTTGGTTTTTTACGTTTGATAGATGGAAGCACTGAAGGCTTATCCATTCATTGTGATCATAATTTATATTCCTTACTTCTGGTTCACATAAGCTGCCAACGACAGGTGAAACAGACTAAAGATAGTAGTTGCCTTATTTAATAGAGCAAAATATCTATCTGGTATAGAACTGAGGTTTTAAGGACAATCTGCTTTAAAAAACCTCAAAGGAGCAAGTTTTTAATATGCTCAATTAGTTGTCCTAATTTTTTATTGTCTTTTGATAATCCAGGGCATAAGGTTTTTGATCATGACAGCTCTATCAATATCAAACACTGATCAGAAATAATGCAACAAATGTAATAATTGAGATCTTTGCGTATTTTGTATTATAGTAAAAAAAAATGAATATTTCCTGCAGTAGGGGTATAACAGCTAATGTGTGTGTGTGTGTTATCCCAAATGCTTCCTCATAAATAATCCCACAATGGCAACCCTATGAGGTAGACTGGCCTGAGAGATTGTGACTAATGCAAAGACACCCAGATAGTTTTCATGGGAAATATGGATCTTGGATCTCCCCAATAGCAGTCAACACCTGAACCACTTCTCCTTACATTTCTCTATTGTCTGGAGTTCAAGCTGCAATAATATTGCTAAAGAGTACAGCGGGATAGTTACCGTGTAAACAACTCAGAATCTTACTTACTATGTGGTTATTACCATAACAGATCCTCTTCAAAAAGACCTTAGTCAACCTACACATATGCCGGCAATATTTTATTTAATCAGATATTAATAACCTACGTACAAACAATTTTAGCTGAAATTGGGAAATAGGATTATTTATAAATGATTTCAAATAGGTACTCTCACTGGCAACTTTAAACTGAAAGATTTTATTTTTGTTCATTTAGAATTGCCATTTTTTACTTAACTAACTCCCAAATCTGCCAGAAAAATGTAGAATTAGAGCTTTTTGCCAAAATAAGGAAGTCTGCAATCAGTATTACTTATCACTCCCTTGTTCCCAGTTCAGCAGCCAAGTAAATTTTAAAAATGAATAGCAGTTCCAGGGCTAGCAACCAGACAATGTGTCCAAGCTATCAGTTAAATCAGGGGTAGTCAACCTTGGCTCTTTTATGACTCGTGGACTTCAACTCCCAGAATTCCTGAGCCAGCTGGGAATTGAAGTCCACGAGTCATAAAAGAGCCAAGGTTGACTACCCCTGAGTTAAATGAACTGCATTTACCAAAACTTGGAATAGCAGCGAATACTAGAACATGCAAAGCATTAAATATAAAAATTCTACTGATAGATAATCCTGATAATTAATACTTTCTGACATATGTGTTGATTTTAGTCAAAATGCAAATCAGCTTAGTTTGGTGTAGCTGTTATAAACCTTTTTTTTCCTCTTAAAAAACAGCATATGCTTTTCCTTTCCAATACAAGCTACGTTTGTATAATTATTTTTTTCCCTCTCCCTCTCAGGCTGCCCTGACTCTCCCACAAAGACCATTTCTTCACTGTTCTACTGTGATTCCAGTTGTGTGCCTGATGTTAAAGTTCCTTATGCATCTTCTCAAGCTGAAGGATTCCTGGTGCTTTCTTCCCTGGATGATGTTTATCTCCTGGACTTCGCATCATGTTCGAGATGGAATACGTCATGGCCTGTGGCTCTGCCCCTTTGGAAAGACCGTTCCCCTGCCTTACTGGCTTTATGTGGCCGTCACCACAACTTTGCCTCATCTCTGTTCTTTTCTTTTGTATTTAACCGGAACAAGAGAACTAATGTCAATAAAACATGGGATTCGTATTGATGTGTAAAGATATTGAAGATGGTTCTGTTCTGGATAATAATGTTTTCCTGTTTGTTGAATTAGGTCAAAGTTGATGTTACACAGCCTACTGAAACAAAGTTGATTTCCTGCAGTCACTGCTGTACAAGGTATTGTGTGACCGGTAGGGGACTATTTATTGGTAGCTCTTTTTTTAGATTTTATTATCTGTTTTTGTTAAGTATGTATAAATAGCTTCTGGTCCCAATCAATGTCTTTCTTGCCTGAACCTAGTGGCTAAAACCCCTTTTAATAAATGGATTCTAGTTTCAGAAAGCAAACAAAATATATTTCTTCTGATTCGGCATCTGTTTAACGTTGGGACTAAAGGGCTTACTGTATAGAACGGGTAGGCAACCTTGGCTCTTTTATGACTCGTGGACTTCAACTCCCAGAATTCCTGAGCCAGCTATTCTGGGAGTTGAAGTCCACGAGTCATAAAAGAGCCAAGGTTGCCTACCCCTGGTATAGAAGTTGACGCCCTCTGCTTCCCTTGAAAGATGAAAAAAATGGATAAAATGCTATCTGTCTGCGCACTGCTTAGATGTTCTCCTGTAACTTCTGCTTTAAGTATTTGCCATATCTATTGTCAGCTATATCTGCACCATTTTAAATATATGAACAACATCACTGATAAAAAGTTTAAAATTCAACACTGCACGTTATTTATGAAAATATAACAGTTGTGACACTGCCCTTTATTAAGAGATGGCAAGAAATAGGGGCCTTTGGAATTAATGTTAGCTCCCTAAAATCTATATTTTGGTAGGTTTGTGCAAAGTATTCAGAAGAGATCCTTTGGCAATATGTAGGTATACAAAAGAAGGGATTTTAAAAAAAAGCAGTATGAAAGCACCCACATGTTTTGCAAGGCTTGCACATCAAAAGCTATCTCTGGGTGTCCATGTATGTGAATGCACAGATAATACTAACAGAGGGACCACCAGCAAAGCAAAGTGGCTAGCCAGGCAGATGCATGCTGAGAATAACAGGTTTCAAAGCTGCTGCATCTATATTGCAAAACAGCTGCCTCAGCAGTTTGAAGAATGGTACTTCATTTGTGTTCTCATGAATGACATAACATGCAAACTAATACTGTCTTTTGAATATTTTGGACTGGCCTCCTTTATGCCTCTAATTTCTTAAGTACAAGTGAGATGAGATCGGGTAGATGAGTGGAGTATTGTGTAGTAACTGGCAGAGTATTCCTTTGCCACTTGCAGAGAGCTTATTTAATATCCAGAACACTGGAGAGATGTTCTGATTTTGAAATAATAATAAGGTTGAAGGGGACCTTGGAGGTCATCTAATCCAATCCCCTGCTCACACAGGAAACCCTATACCATTACAGACAAATGGCTGTCCAGTCTCTTCTTAAAAGCTTCCAGTATTGGAGCATTCACCGCTTCTGGAGGCAGGTTGTTCCACTGGTTAATTGTTCTAACTGTCAGGAAATTTCTCCTTAGTTCTAGGTTGCTTCTTTCCTTGATTAGTTTCCATCTGTTGTTTCTTGTCCTGCCTTCAGGTGCTTTGGAGAATAGCTTGACTCCCTCTTCTTTGTGGCAGCCCCTGAGATATTGGAACACTGCTATCATGTCCCCCCTCGTCCTTCTCTTCATTAAACTAGGCATACCCAATTCCAGCAACCATTCCTTTTAGCCATTTTAGCCTCCAGTCCCCTAATCATCTTTGATCCTCTTCTCTGTATTCTTTCTAGAATCTCAACATCTTTTTTACATCGTGGTGACCAAAACTGGATGCAGTATTCCAAGTGTGGCCTTACCAAGGCATTGTAAAGTGGTATTAATACTTCACAGGATCTTGATTCTATCCCTCTGTTAATGCAGCCTAGCACTGTGTTGGCTTTTTTGGCAGTTGCAGCACACTGCTGGCTCATATTTAAGTGATTGTCCACTAGGATTCCAAGATCCCTCTCACAGTTACTACTATTGAGCAAGGTACCCCCTATGCTATACCTGTACATTTGGTTTTTCTTGCCTAAATGTAGAACCTTACTTTTTTCACCATTGAATTTCATTTTGTTAGATAGCGTCCAATGTTCAAGTCTGTCCAGATCCTCCTGTATCTTAAGCCTGTCTTCTGGAGTGTTGGCTATTCCTGCCAGCTTGGTGTTGTCTGCAAATTTGATGAGTTCCCCATTTATTCCCTTGGGGAACTCATCAAATTTGCAGACGACACCAAGCTGGCAGGAATAGCCAACACTCCAGAAGATAGGCTTAAGATACAGGAGGACCTGGACAGACAAATGAAGTTATTTCCATTTTATAAAGATTTTAAAACAGCTAAAACAAAGAATGTATTGCCTGTAACATTTTGGTATGATCATAAATGCATTTGCTTTCAGGATTTTCATTGAAAGAATTAACAGTCCTGGAGAAGTTGGTGCCAATTAAAATATTTTATGCTTTTATTGAATGTTAGTATTCCTTCTGGTTTGCAAAAGAATATTGAAATGTGCAGTATTGCAAACTATCATGAACTTCTAAACAATCCTGATAGTTTCCAACAGAATATTAAAGTGGTAAGAGATTTTGGAAGTCTTCTAGTCTAACCCCCTGCTCAGGCAGAAGACCCTATACCAGGGATAGGCAACCTTGGCTCTTTTATGACTCATGGACTTCAACTCCCAGAATTCCTGAGCCAGCCATGCTGGCTCAGGAATTCTGGGAGTTGAAGTCCACGAGTCATAAAAGAGCCAAGGTTGCCTATCCCTGCCCTATACCATTTCAGACAAATGGCTGTCCATTCTCTTAAAAACCTCCAGTAATGGAGCAGTCACAACTGCTCATTGTTTCTGTTGTTTTGTTGTTAGTTTCTGTTGTTTTATTTATATACATGCACACATATTTGCTTATCCTGAGAAATAGAAAGTGGAATCAGGGACAGTAATTCCTGTTAATGATTTCCAATAATACTTTTGCATTAAAACTGCTTTAAATACCTGCTGTTGAAATATCCTTTCTTTCAACTCAAGCCAGCAAGCATACTTAATACAGGTAGTTCTTGACTTGTGGCTGGTCACTTAGCAAACATTCAAAATTATGATGGAACCCAAAATGGACTTTTGATCCAGATTCATAGTTCCAATGTGCAGGCCTCCCCTCCTGTAGTCACATGACCCAGTTTGGCCAATTAGCAATCAGCCCACATTTATGGCTATCTGCAGTGCATCATGCTCATATGATGGCAATTTATGACATTTTCACCAGAAACAGTTTCCAGCAAAAACTGCCCCAGAATGAACAGTGGTAGATTGTTTAACAGCCAGCATGTTCATTTAATGATTGTCATGTTTGCTTAATGACCTCTGCAAAAAAGGTAAAATAGGGCAAAATTTCATCACCCAACTTAATCAAATTTGTGGGCTCAATTATAGTAATAAGTTGAGAGCACTACCTGTACTCCTTCCTCTTGCTTTCCCCATAACTATCCATGAGGTGGGTTGGACTGAGAGACCCACCCAAAGATTTCATAGATTTAATTTGTTCCCTTTCTCAGACATTACATATTAACAATAGAAAATTGCATCAAACGAAACATGAGGTGTTTGGCCTAAGCGAAAGAAATTAGACCAACTCAGAACACTCCATTAAAACAATTGCATCTTAGGTGCCCACTTAAAAACTCTAATATATAATCTAAGAATTATCTGAAATATATGGAAGGACCATTATTTTGAACAAACTGATTTACAGGGAAAATCTTGTCAGTGTGTATTTCTTATGCCATAAATGTAAATTATGTGCTAGAAAAACTGAAGGAAAAATATGTTTTTGCAGCTATTCTTTAGCAAACAATTTCAAATATATTGTGTTTTAAATCAGAGGTCCCCAACCTTTTGGGCACCAGGGACCGGTTAAGTGGAGAAAGGTTTTTCCGAGGACTGGAGGGGGGCGTGGTTTTGTGTGCTGCCTGCATCCTGCAGATTGGGCTTTGCTTGTTTGTGTGGACTGGTTGTTGGCATGCCACGGCCCAATACCAGTCCATGGACCAAGAAAGTTTTCACAATTTCATCATAAAGTATAATGGGAAGTTGAAATAGCTCTTACTTCCTTGTTTTTTTGACCTACATAGTATAGTAATCCACACTAAATGCTACCTACTATGCAATTTACAGGAAAAATGGCCAAGGGGATTTTTTAAAAAAAAAATCAAGCATTTCCAGTTTGTATAGTATAGCTGTCAAGATAAAGAAACAACACTGATTTCTTTCAATGCAGTCCACAAACAGAATAAGGATAGTAACAGTACTGTATACTTTTTTGGTTACTGGCATTGGCTAATACCCTTTCAAGTCCTCCATAGCCTGCAGGGTTTTTTTTAAAGTGAGATAATCACAGGTGATGAAACACTGAGAAGATGGAATGAATGGCACCCTTTTGACCCAAATTTAGAAAAACATAGAGGCAAAACCTTTGAGCACCAATTTTTTTTTAACCCCAAAAATCCTGGCTCTCAAATTTGAGTTTGGAATATTTTGATTTATGAATTGTTGGTGAATTCTATTAAATTCTACCAGTCTCCTTAACGTGTGACCGTGTTCCCCAAAGTGTCCTTTTTGATTCACAAGTTATATTTTAGGTGCACACTTAAAAACTCTTAATATAAGAGATGTAGGTGGAACCATTAAATAGAACCAATTGGTTTTCAGGGAAAATCTTGCCAGTAGGTGTTTGTTATATCTTAAGTGTAAATTATGTACTTAAAAAACTGTCGGGAGCAATGCACATCTGCAGCTATTCTTTAGCAAACATAAATGCACCCCAGTTGTTTGTAATATCCACTTATGAATATATGAAACTCATGATGCCGACTAATGCAGAGAAAATGGGCTTGGAGGATGTATCTTCTATTGTATAGTTACCTTGTCCACTTTGTGAGAGAATCTTCCATCTTTATATAAATGGTATTAGAATGCAACGTAAGTGGACAGCTTGACATTGTATTATAAATTTTATCCTGTTTCAAAATTCTTGATAATTGATTTTTCCTTTTAGAAACTATTTTTCTAGTTAAAAATTCCTTTGTTCATTCCTGCAAACTCAGCACAGGGGCATGCTATCCATTTCTATATAGGATTGACTTTGAATAACTGTTGCGACTGGCTTTTGTTTTGTCATTAATGCTATATATCAGTCCTGTCCTGGATTGCTAACAGTGTAGGTGATTGATTGTCATAGGTAATAGGCAGAGTTAATACGAAGTCATCGTTTTGGTGCTGAATCAGAGTTTTGTTTGAATTTTAACACAAGCCAGAAGTTTTCTCCCTTTTTTTTAAGGAAAAAAAAACATTTTTGCAAATGAGTTGTATTTTCTTCCCAGTTTGGCACACTGACTGTCCCTACCTCAAACAGAAGTGTCATTTTTCTTTAAAAATGAATAATTGAAACTTAAGGACACAAATGCTTCAGTGCTTTAACTATGAAAAAGTATTTTTTTTCTACTGGCCCTAATAGGAAAAGGAAGAGTTCTGTATAAAAATCATGTTTTTGTGAGTGCATTTTCTTATTTTTTTTTAAAAAAAAATTGCAATTGCCATTCAGTGAAGACATACAACATTCGCTTTAGAAAACCTAATAAATGTATTTGGCTACCTAAGCTTTGTACATGACATCACACCACTTGTACAGCAGTACTTAGTTTAGAGGGTGGGGTGGGGGAATGTCCTGTATATGTCTTGCATTGTTTTTAGACTGGATAGTTTTCATCTTCAGGACTTCTGTGGTGATATTTTACTTGTGTCATTTTTTAGGTGTTATTTTAATTGCACATCATCCAAAATCATTAAGGAATTGGATGAGCTTATAAATTTAATAATAAATAAATTTAAACATCAGTATACTTAAGCATCTTTTCAGGATGGGAGTACATCTTGAAATGAAAATAATTGCTGTTCCTTCCAGCCATGTTTGTTGTTTTCAAAATTATGTTATTCTAAATAAGCTAAGAAAAGCCACAAAAGCCACCCGAAGTATCTTTCCAGAAAGAAATAAAATATTATTTTAAGATTATCTTAATAGAAGATTAAGAAAAATCAAAGTTGCATAGGTCTTGAGGGAGGTAACTCCTGGAAATGAAAAATGCTATTATTACAGGATATTATTTTTACCACTGAAGTAGCATATTTTAGTTGCCTTGTGAATGAAGAACTGTGAAAGTTTAAGTGTTCAATTACTTTTGTTCAAATAAAATAAGAAGAATTGAAGGATCCTATCCAAAAATACACAAAGTTTAGATGGGTTCAGGTGATTTAATCTGCATAATGGCTAATGCATAAGACTGTGATATGGTGTGCTCTACCTCAGGCTTTGAAGTTGAACTCTCTCTGAAGTGAGGGAGCTGAAATCCACACATCAAAAGTTGCTGAAGTTAAGAAACAATATTTAGAGGAAGGTATTGTAGTGAAATGGTGATGGCATTGTCATTTGTTGCAACGTGTGTAACCTCCAGTGATAGAGCATGCACAACTTCTGATGGCAAGCCATTTCACTGATTAATTGTTCTGTCAAGAAATTTCTTCTTATTTCCAGGTTGATTCTCTCTTTGATTAATTTTCTGACATTCCCAAAATTACTACCTTGTGGATTTTCATTCCCTAAACAGAATTAGAACAAGCATGTTAAGATATCATCTTTCTTTTAATACATTGATCTATATTAATATTATTTTTGATATTTCTGGACCACAGTATATAACTTCTGTAAATTATGTTATTGTTTACACTAAGCAGCATTAAAACTGATTGACAAAAAGACCTGTGCTATACGTACTTGTTCATTATAACTTAACTCAAATTTTATTGTTTCAGTTGTTAAATATGTTCATAGGCTATAATTTCATCATAAACACAGTTAACTTCTATTTAACTTTCTAAATGTTTTAGCTGTGTAATTTAAAGCCATGTTTTATCAAAATATTAACGGTTATGAAACACTTTTTAAAAAATTATACTTTGATATTAGCATTAGGTAAAATCAAGCAGCCATTTGCTTTAGAGTTTTGTTTTAAACTTGACAAGTCAGCTATTAAAAAAAAGTAATTCATATGTGCATACATACATGCACATGTACATATAATTAGAAATTATTTATAAAAAATCAGGAAACCCTGCAGAAATAACATTGTTTCCATTTGAAGATTGTATATAGTATGTTTAGGTGTGTGGCATGTATGTGTTTCACTTTGAGAGTGGGCAACTAAATTTCATTTTTTATGTGTGCCGTTGTGCCCACAGTAAAAAAAATGACAATAAAGGTTATCTTATACACAATAGAATTTGTGATGATTTGGTGGTTGAGATTCTCCAGATTTGGTTGCTAGGGGAATTGAACCTCCATGCTGATACCCATCTTCCAGAATCAGCTCGGGAACTTATGACCATCATAACTGGGCCTGCTGCATTGGATATCGTCCTTTACTAATCAACTAAGATTGTTTGATTTATTTTTTTGTTTGGAGTTTTTTTTTTTCATTGAAGTGGATGCTGTGTGGATGGGGGAGCCAGAGGTGACTCTTTTATCATAGATCAATTAGTATTTGGTGAAGGAGCCTCAGTTGGTTCCCCCCCTACTCCACCCCTCTGTCTTGCAGACATGGGCCAATTGCAAGAACCCACTCGTGGCGCCTTCTGGATCTGGTGAAATTCCAAAATCCATTTCAGAGTCAGTTTGCTATGTTACCAAACCTTTCAGCTGAGCCTTGTTATGTCCAGCTTTCTCAGGCCATATACCATTTCTTTCCCAAGTGATGTCTGGCTGCTTATCAAGCATGTAGGTTTCTTTTGTTTACTAAGAAATGTTGGCCTATGAAGCAAGCAAATGTCTAGAATCCGGGTGATAGAAATCCAAACATGAATGTGACCAAACACAAAGAACATTTGAATACTTTTACCATGGCTTTGAGAATAAAAAAAACCAAAGTTGAGTGGTACAAGAGCTGACGCCTCTTGCTAAGGTTAGGGGAGGCCAACTCATGCCCTTGGCAGCAAACTATGATGGCTTTCCAAATGTTTTCTCAAGCAGATTGAAGACACACATTCTGATAAAAGTAGGATAATATCACCACATCAATTTTTCAAATTTTGTTGGATCAATTTGTTTCCCTTGTTAATTTGGGTAGACTGGACAATTTCAAGCTGCTATTAATCCACTGTCCTTTGCTTCCTCTTGGCTAGATCTGCCTGGGAAGAGTCCATTAAGGGAAGGAAATGTTTCATACTGTTGTTAATGCCTCTCTTTCTCCAGAGATTATGCCATCTTTTTTGAAATAATGTGCCCCCTATTGAAAAATCTATTTTAAATTCTTGTTTTTTTAACAATTATAATGCAGTTTCTACCATTCCTAATGATATGATTGAGTGGATAATTGCTGAGCATCTCCAAGCACTTCTGGATGATGATTTCAATATAGCTTTAGATTAGAACATAGCACTGAGATGTCTTTGGTCTCTCTTACAATCTGCTGAAGAGGTTCAACAAGATTATTTTTGTTTTCCTTGTGTTTCTATACCTCTCATCAGCTTTTAATAATCACAATAAAGTTGGAAGGGACCTTGGAGGTCATGTAGTCCAACCCCCTGCTCAGGCAGGAAACCCTATATCATTTCAGACAAATGGTTGTCCAGTCTCTTCTTAAAAACTTCCAGTGTTGGAGCATTCACAGCTTCTGGAGGCAGGTTGTTCCACTGGTTAATGGTTCTAACTGTCAGGAAATTTCTCCTTAGTTCTAGGTTGCTTCTCTCTTTGATTAGTTTCCATCCATTACTTCTTGTCCTGCCTTCAGGTGCTTTGGAGAATAGCTGGACCACCACTTCTTTGTGGCAATCCCTAAGATATTTGAACAGTGCTATCATGTCCCCCCTCATCCTTCTCTTCATTAAACTAGACCAGGGGTAGGCAACCTTGGCTCTTTTATGACTCGTGGACTTCAACTCCCAGAATTCCTGAGCCAGCATAGCTGGCTCAGGAATTCTGGGAGTTGAAGTCCACGAGTCATAAAAGAGCCAAGGTTGCCTACCCCTGAACTAGACATACCCAATTCCAGCAACCGTTCCTTATATGTTTTAGCCTCCAGTCCCCTAATCATCTTTGTTGCTCTTCTCTGTACTCTTTCAAGAGTCTCAACATCTTTTTTACATCGTGGTGACCAAAACTGGATGCAGTATTCCAAGTGTGGCCTTACCAAGGCATTGTAAAGTGGTATTAACACTTTCCGTGATCTTGATTTTGATTTTGATGGTTCTGTTTTGATTGTTCTATTCCTATCTTGATGGGCAAGCTTTTGGTAAGAGTGAAGCACCACTGCTCCATGAAGAGTGAGGTGCTTGACTTCCAATGAAGGTTTATGGCAAACTAGATGCCACCGAAGGCACAGGCAGCATTGCCACACAGATTGATAGCCAGATGGTGAATTCTGGCTGGCAAAGTCACTCAAGAAAAGAGGAGATTATGAGATTGTACTTGTAATCTGGGCAGCTACTCCTTATGAGTAGATTTCAGGAATGAAGGCTTTTATAGTTAGATCATATGTTAAGTGGCTGAGGTTCAAGAGACTTCAACCAAGCTTACAGCTGTAATGCAGCCTATATAAACAAGCCTCATTTCTTCATGACTTCTTGAAATTGCTTCTTAACTGCTTTTCAGCTATTAGTAACCTTGGAATGGATAAGTTGTTTATAGCACAGGCTGAATTTCCTCCAAACCTGAGCAAGAGAAGCGTTAAATATAAGTTTAAGAACTTTTTAAAAAATCTCTCTTTTTGGAACATACATCAAAACGGTGATAAGAATATTGATTTTGGAAAGTTACAAAAGGCTAAGGGTCCAGATGGACTTGAAATAAGATATTGAAATTAATTTTAAGAATCTTTTGCATTTGAAAATTATGTTTTGAATTCTTAAAAATGTGGTAGAATCGGACTTTGACGGTTAGACACTAAAGAGAACCAGAAAAATACTTTAATCATAGACATATTGTAGGATTTTTGGAAACAATGCACCCAGAAATTAACTTTAAGAGTGTCTGCTATTATAGATAGACTGTTTCACTGTCATGCTGGTTTCCTCTCCAATAGTTTATAATAATGCCTTTGTGTGGGGATGCCTTCAAAGGAAACTCAGGGACTACAGAAGGTCAAGAACATGGCAGCAATGCTTCCAGGGCATTTGACATCTCTCCCACCTCTGTAGAACTTGCTTCTTGTAACTTTCAAAGCCAAATTCAAAGTTCAGGTCATTGATAGAATTATGAAAGTGAACAAAGTGATTAAATAGTTTCTGTTTAAACTAAAATAGAAACATACTGCAATTAGAACAGCAAAGCAACCAGGGCATGTTGAGTTTTACGGACAATATAACAGAATTTGCCATTTCTAGGAAATGGAACAATATTGGTCTGATAGAAATATTGCACATTAAATAAATCAGAATTGTCTGGGTAATACACTGGAGTCATGAAATAGAAAGTTATGAAATTTCATTAAGAAATGAAGGAATTCTGAAGGCTTTGTATTAACTTATATTTCTTAATATAGTGGATTCTGCCTGCCTGCCTAGAGGAATGACTTTCACATGATCACATCAACTGGGAGATCTCTTGATCCTGTATGAGTGTATTATGAATGCTATCTGGAAAGAAGATGCAATTAGAAACAGTTAAGAGTGGACCTTCTAAGGAACAAGCACCAACTCTGGAAATTCTCTCTCTCTCTCTCTCTCTCTCTCTCTCTCTCACACACACACACACACAGAGAGAGAGAGAGAGAGAGAGAGAGAGAGAGAGAGAGAGAGAGAGAGAGAGAGAGAGAGAGAGAGAGAGAGAGAAAGAAAAAGTTAACATACAGACACTAGTTGATTTCAAGAAAAACTTAAAAATCCACTTAGATAAGCAAGTAATACATTTTGCACTTATGTAACATTGTATGTTGACTGGATTTCATATATTTATTTATGGAATTTATTTTATTAGTAATATTTATTCTAATATAGCTTTTCAAACTGACACTGCTTGATACTCTATTCTTGTATTAGCCAATCTAGGCTGAGGTTTTTGTTTTGTAACAAAACAAACAATCAATCAAAAAGTCATATGATTAATGATATTGTTCAATAGAACAGACAAATACAGCAAGTACTTCTAATGTGTAAGCTATTTTTTTTAAAAAAAACAATGATCTTCAGAATTGTATAAATGTTTGCAGTTGCATATGGAACTCCGGCAAAAACAATCAGGAAATAAAACATCAGAAGCTTGAATCCAGTGCACTGGATCTCATGTTTACTCTCTCAATCCAGGAACATTGATGGATGTTTCTTTCACCTCTTGGGAAAGGTGATTTTCAGAATTTTCACTTCTTCCTACAGCACTCCTGAGAGGTTTGCTAACCACAAATGCTGCAGAAGGATTGGTAGAAAAAGAAGCCTGCAAAAATCACCCCCCTTAGCCTGCAAAAATGTTCAATCAGATCAAAACCTTCTGCTTTAGGAAAGACAAGATCTGGATTGTTTCTACCAAGCCATTTTGAAAGTATCAAGGTTTCATCATAAAAGGCGATACTAGTTTAAAATGTTCATTTACTGGTACAATATTTTGTTGGTTGGATATTAAGTAATACATGATGTAAAATTTGCATACTTTTAGTGCAGCTTTTTTGCATATTATAGCTTCTTCAAATACTAAGTGTTGGAGAATAAGGAAGTTATTTTTAAGATGTACATTTCACCCAGTCTTGGAACACTGGAGAGCTTGAAAGAATCTTGTGTTACCTGTGTTGTATAGGTAACAAACTGAAATTTTGCCAAGTGCTTGGCTTTTTGAACTTTGGCTACTTCCCTGTCACAAGTACAGCACCCGCACAAACATAAAATCTAAATATGTACATCTTATTAAGAGTGCAATCACATTAGCCATAATGTTTTGTGCTAATGGTTTTTGGCTGATGTAGATGTGAAATTTTAAATCTCACATAATTAGAGAATTAAAAGACTGAGACTGGGCTAGAGCTGACAGCTGTGATTTGTTCTCTGAAATTTGATCAGCCCCTACATGATTAGGCTTCAGGAAACTCTTAAAAACAGAACCATTGATTTTGGTTTTTTATTTGTGTTTATTTTATTTATTTGTTTTTACAAATAATTCAAGGTGACAAATGTATCCAACACATTTTCCTCCTATTTCCCCCCCAACAACAACAACCTTGTGAAATGGGTTGTGCTAATACAGTGTTTCTCAACCTTGACAATTTTAAGGCATGTGGACTTCAACTCCCAGAATTTCACAGCCAGCAATGCACATAGAATAAATTCCCTATGATGCCTAACTTTCTCACTTTGCCTCCTTTTCCCCTTGGTCTTAAGCAAAAATTACCAAATTACCAAAAATAACCAACTGTAGCTTAGTGAGGAATGTTAACATCTAGTTTTATTTAGTTATTTCCATTTTGGTCCAGTACAATAAGATTATTACCTGAGATTTCTGGTTTGTAAGCACTCTGTTAAAAGTTGTTCCAATTTGTTTCTGAGAATTTCTGTAAGGGCAAAGTATCAGATATCAGATTGACCAAAACAAAATTGTTTTTTAAAAAAGCTGAGAGATTTCTTGTTCAGATTATCTGGAAGATCTAGTTCTACTTGTTGAATAAGTGATGAACACTTCAGATTTGTTTTTCTGATAGTCGTTTACTGGTAGCAATTGAAATAGCCGTCAAGACCTTGTCTTGCTGAGATACTCCCCCCCCCCCCAATTTTGAATAGCAAGTAAAAGTTGTAAAATACCTTGAGTTTTCATTCATGTCAAGCATCAGGAGCATTCCATTCCACATAAAAAAACATAAAGATGACTATGTCTTAGAGAATGAAACATGGATAGCAACAAAGAGAGTACAGGTCATCCTTGACTTACAACCATTCGTTTAGTGACTGAAGTTATAACAACATTTTAAAAGGTAACTTATGACCAGTCCTTGCACTTATCACAGCATCCCCACAGTCGCATATTCAAAACTTGGGCACTTTGCAACCAGCATGTATTTACATGGTTGTAACATCTTTGGTCACGTGATCACCATTTACAACTTTCCCAGCCAGCTTCTGATAAGCAAATTCAATGGTGGGCAAGCCAACCTCACTTAGTGACCACATAATTGACTCAAGAATTACAATGATTCATTTAACAACCATGACAAAAAAGGTTGTTACATTGTATGCAACTCACTTAACCCCCACCTTGCTTAGCAGCAGAAATTCTGGTTCCAATTTTGGTTGCAAGTCAAGGACTACCTATACTCAGAACTTCTTTAATTGAATAAAACAAAATAACAATGTAAGGCCTTCCAGGCCTTGAAATTTGCCTGTAACTCCTCTGATCACTCATCATTGGCCATATCAGTTGAGGCTTATGGGAGCTGAATTTTTTTTTCTGGAGGAACAGAATAGTGTGCCGTGATGCCATTCCACTATGTGTTTTCCCATTTTACAAGAGGCAGTTCATCAAATGGAAAAAATCGCAGTGCTATGAAATTAAATCCAGCAACCAGGAACAAGACAAAACTATCTCTTCGGCTATAGCAATTATAGTTAGACAATATCAACTGATCTGTGAATTTGGCACACATATCAGTAATCCAAGTCATTGCTTAATAAACAAATACAAGACACGGACACAAGCAGAAAAAAACATTAACTTCAAGGTTGTGTTTTTAGTAATACAATTAAATTTTCAATATATCCCCAAATAAAAAAAATCTGGTAAAAACTGACAACTATCTGCCAAATGTGGCGTGTGTGTGTGTGTGTGTGTGTAATGTGTGTGTGCGTGCATGTGTACGCACCTTTTCATTCTCCTTTCTGTGCCTCTCTCTAGGTCACAAACATTTTTTTGATCTTTGTACTTCAGGAAATCAAAGGGTATGGTAGTTACACAATCTTTGCTTAAGTGTAGATCCGTCTTTCCCTGGACATGTTTCTCCTGTATGTTGCAGGCTGTGTAATTTAATGTGACTTGTGGTTTAAAGTACAGCGTTAGCAAAATCTCTTGTTAAAAGTACACCACAGGTTCAATGATTAATCTACTTATAGAAAATGTCAATGTATGCTAGCAATGAAATATAGCCGTATTGCGAATGTTCTTTTCCAGATTTTATCTGTGCCTCTCTTTTTGCATTGGGAATGGAGGGTTTTGAACTAGCTGGTCCACTTGAAGTGAAGATACATGGGAAATGAGCTTTGCATGTAACAGAAGAAATGTGGAAAGCGATGGGCTGAATCCAAACGTACTAAGCCATAGTTGGTTTTACCATAGTAAGCCAAACAATCCATTGTTGTAGGTACATGACACATCATGTTAAGACAAACCAGTTTATATTTGGTGACAGGTAGGAACCTAGCTGTGGAGAAATGGCGAGACACCTTTGAAAGCGGAATGTGAGAGCACTTATGTAAATACCAGCTTTGCCTTGAGTAAGGAGAGGAGATGAGAAATTTAAAATTGTCCTCCCTTGATTGTCTTTGGTATAAGAGGGGGACGGCTTTCCATATTCTGTTACTATACCCTATAACAGTGATTCTCAACCTTTTTAATGCCGTGACCCCCAACCGGTCGTAAGTCGAGGACTAAATCAGTCGTAAGTCGAGGACTAAACTGGTCGTAAGTCGAGGACTACCCAACCGGTCATAAGTTGAGGACTTTCCCTGCCCGGGAGCGCCGCGCATGCGTGGTTCCGCCCCCTGCGCCGGCCGAGGCATAGCTGGCAAGCGGCAGAGACAGAGCAGGCCGACCACCAGCTGGCCCAGCCCAAGGGAGGTAAGGCACCCGCCGGAAAAGGGGGGGGAAATGGCGGACAAAAAAAATGGCAGACAGCCTTGCTTGGCGACCCCGTGAAATGGTCGATCGACCCCAAATGGGGTCGCGACCCATAGGTTGAGAACCGCTGCCCTATAGCAATAAACATACCAGTAGTTCTTGTGGTATTTGTTTTTGGACCTAGCCTATTTCAAAGGGTTGACAGCCATACATGTTTGGGAGAAAATAAGGATGACTCCTATAGTGAGGAATTGCGCAGGAGATGTGTGAAGCTTGTCCTCCTATCTTCTCTACTCCTTGATAGCCTTTATGTATAGTTTTGCTCTTAATAACAATAGTACTTAGCAGTATATAGCAGTTCACAGTGCTTTACAGCCCCCTCTAAGAGTCCTCAGTTTACCAACCTTGGAAGGATGGAAGGTTCCTCTTTTATTTGGAGATCTTTGTATTCTGTGATTTTCTCCATTCTTACTCAACAGCATCTATATATCCAGTTTTTTAAAAAGGTTCTAAAGTATCACTACTTATTTTTAAAAAGGGAAGGGACTCTGCATAATGATGGGGCTCATTCTTACTTCCCACTTATTATAGCATGATGATGTTTTTGAAAAAAAACATGTCCTGATGTAATTGCGTCTGTCTACAGGAAAGGGACAACTTGCCACGGCCAACTCGCTGCACTCAACTTACCACGGGACAACTCACCACGGGACAAATCAACAATTCAAATTCATTATTTAAAATAATTAAAAATTATTTAAATTTTTGACATTCACATTTCATTTTGTCCTCTCTTTTACATCCTTTCTTTAATGATTCTGTTCCACATTTAATGATTTCTTCAATATTAGTGTAACTCTTGTCCCGTGGCGAGTTGTTCCGTGGTCAGTTGGCCATGGCGAGTTGTCCCACGCCAAGTTGGCCATGGCATTTTGGTCGTGGTGAGTTGGCTGTGTGATCCCCAGCCTGCTATGACGGTAGCTTGATGTTATCTCCACTAGTTCTGCTGTTGAAGTAATGTTTTTCTTCTTCTCCTGGCACAGGTCTTACCATACAAGCACTCTGCAACATTCAGTGACAAGTCTAGTGATGACCTAGTCCAGTGATGGCAAACCTTTTAGAGACCGAGTGCCCAAAATTTGCCCCGCCCCCACTCCACCCCCCTGCCCTGCCCCCNCCACTCCACCTGCCCACAGGACCACTCACCGCCTCCAGGGCCCGCCACAGATCGCCCAGGCAGCTCAGCAGCGCCTATGGCGGCCACACCCTCTGCCCACGCCCTGCAGCATCAACTGCATGATGGGGTGTGATGGCAGAGTCTTGTCTACGCTGCCTGGCTGCCATGTCCTTGGCTGCGCTGCTCCGTGTGGGCCACACTCGGGGGCGACTCCTTCGGGGGGGCTGCTGGAGAGGAGGGGGTCACGGGGGGAGGCAAGGCTGGGGCAATGGCACGTGTGCCCACAGAGAGGGCTCTGAGTGCCGCCTCTGGCACCCGTGCCATAGGTTCGCCACCACTGACCTAGTCAGAAACAAGGAATTGGCCATCTCCAATTGACTATTCTATGCACTGTTCTATGACAATCTGGACGTGGGCTGGGAGAGAGACCAGACATCTGGCTTGCACACAGTAGATCTGCCAGCAAGAAAATTTCCTTCCCCTACCATATTTCTATATCAAAAACCAAACAAGCAAACATTCCTCCCACAAGCTGACAGGTTGCTTACGCACAAGAGAGGAGTGAGGTAAAGCAGTAAGAAGCTGTGCTCTTCTCTGCGCAAGTTTCACGGAGAAGTCACGGATTTCATTATATTTTGTGTTATTTTTCTGCCTTAGGACTATTGATCTCCTAAAAAATCAATAGTCCAAATAGCAACATCAACAAAAAAAAAAATCTGGCTGAGCAATTGGTGGAGCATAGGAAGCAGATGAACAAAGTTCAAGCAAGAAGATAAAAGATAACAGAAACTAATAGAAAGGAAGGGGGGAAGGAAAGGAAAGAAATCAAAGCAAAAAGTGCAAAAAAGAGGAGGAAAAAATAAAGAAAGAGAAGGAAAAAAAGAAAATATAAAAAAGTGGCTTCTGATATTTTTCGCAGCAGTTCAAATATATTTTAACCCCTCTCTCTAAAGTTCATCATATTGTTCTTCTTTCTATAATCTATCCTATTTAATCATCAAAAGAATAAATCACAAGTTCTCCTTTTTTCTTACCAAGCAAAAAGTCCATAAGAGGTTTCCAGTCATCAATTAATATAGAAAAGCAATAATCTAATAGCAAACAAACAAATAAATTATCCAGGATACTTGCAAGTCCTAGGAGAAGCATGGGATGAATGGACCATAACTTGATAGAAGTCACCTGCATGCAGGTAGACTTCACCTTACAACCAACTTACAATTGGACTAGAATTTCCATTTTTCAGTGCCATTGTAACTTCAAACAGTTACTAAAGTTGTAAGTTGAAGCTACCTGTATGATTCTCTGCTTTAATAAAAGAGCACAAAAGTTTCTATAATGGAATTCTCTTTTAGGGAATCTTTGGCCTGGTGTTACTTCACAGCTCTAAGGGCTAGAAACTTTGTGCTCTCTTGGTTTGTTCTAGAACAGAGTATTATATCCTGTGGCCTTAAATAATCTAGCATTTAGTCATCTGATTTTAATTTTTGCTTCTATGTGAAATTATAGTCCAGTACAAAACTCTTGTTAAATAGTGGAAATATTAACAATGTATACTCAGTTCAAAAAATGTTCTAAGACCCTTTCTTTATTCATAATTTATAGTAGTAAAAGGATTTCCACTCTAATTTGACACCCTATTCACACAAAGTTGGCCTTGACTACACTTTATACAGCCTGATCCTGCTGTTTTCTATACTACTAACTATACAGTAGAAGCCAGCAGCAAAAATACAGAGGGAGCAAAGAGGTCCAGGAAAATACATCACTATTCCATTATTGCTGTAGGAAAAGCTGGGTTTCCCAGATCTTAATTTCAACCTTCCTCTCTCCATATGGATCTCCTGGGACAATTAATCTCCTTACAGAAGAGCAGGAAAAAATATACCTGGTACTTATTTGCATTTCATATAAGGATCTGTCAACTTGGAGAAAGAATACCTTTGAAGTTCAAGTGAAAAGATCAGTGGCTCCTTCATTCTTGAAAGAAACCCATTTAAGAAGTAATTAGCTGATTTTCCATTTGCTACTAGAGTTTCAAGACAGCCTAAAATGTTTGAGGAAATTTCCCCCAATTTCATAAGTTCTGTTTGTCCCAGTCTGTCTGTCTTTCATTCTTCTGAATCTAGTTTAATATGAATTTGAGACTAATTCAGCTATATTTACTATTTACTGCTATATTTGGAGATCAGGACAGATATGTTTATAGTTTCTTCAGAATTCAACCAAACCCCCAGTTTGGTAGTGCCCTATTTGGCCAGCAGCAGAACCCAGACAACTTTCAGCCAATTGAGACTTACTTCCCTCCTTCTGGTATGTATCTAAACACCTTTCCCAAAAGAGAAGAGAATAGATTGCTAGCCGTTCACCATATTTCTCTGGGTAGCAAATCTCCCTTGCCTATCAGAACTGATAATGCTGGCACAATGGCAGATTTAACCACTGATAAAATTAGACACCAGGAACTAGATGATAAGTTGAGTCAACAATCTACTTCAGTGAGTGTACACACTGACCTGGTACATATGTTGCCATTCTGAAACATATCAATAGAAGCAATATGTTGCCATTCTGAACATATCAATAGAAGAGAATATCTTCATTTTGTTTTTTTGAAACTTCTGCTCTCTATGTAAAAAAATGTTCAAAGAAGAATGTGACAGATCAACGAATGTCTCTGAAATCAACATACTCCAAACAATAAAAGTACAACAGAACAGATTAGCATTATTTGAAACATACAACAGTGGTAGAAATGATAAGCCTTAAGGACCATAAAACAATAAAACACTTGGTCATATCAATCAATTCCAGCTTGCTCAAGTGATGTCCTTCAAGATCTGGGCAGATCTCAAAATCTTGACACGGCACTAGAGAGGTATATTGTAAGGTTTATAGTTTCCCTGGAAAAAGAACCTCAGGTGTGCAGAGCCTTACTGAAAAGTCTTGTTTGTATTCAGCCTGCTAAGTTTCTGAAATGGAGTAAACTGGGGAAGGGATGATGATGATGTATTTGAAAGAGAACGGGGGTCTCAAGTCAAGCCACATGGGGCAAGGGAAAGCAATCAGCAGACACATTTGTAATGGATATGGGCACTTCCACTAAACAGCAATTGTTTTCTATTTATTTGTTAATTAAGGAAAATCATAGTCAATCACAAACTGTCCCATCTATCCAGTTATAAACTGATCCATTGCTTCCTGCAGTCCCCTTTAGCATCCCTTTAATACATAATACATATTTCTTATAAGAAGAAGAAAAAAAGAGATACATAGAGCATGGTCCTTTTGTTTTACAGTGGTGTTTCTTAACACTGGCTGACTGGGGACTGGCTGGTTGGGAAATTCTGTCTGGGGAATTCTGGGAGTTAAAGTCCACACAGCTTAAATAATCCAAGGTTGGGAAACACTCCTTGTTTTTAATTAAAAGAACACAAATTCAAAGTGGGGCAAGAATGCTGCCCAGAATACAGAATAACAGAGTTGGAAGGTACCTTGGAGGTCATCTAGTCCAACCCATTTCTCAGGCAAGATACCCTATACCATTTCAGACAAATGATTGTCCAATCTTTTTTAAAAAACTTCCAGTGTTGGAGCATTCATAACTTTTGGAGGCAACACATATAGCTTTCTTTTAAAATGGGCATTAAAACCTAATATTGAAATTAGAAGTCATGACAGACTTAAGAACAATCCTCAAAGTTATGATTGACAGCTCCCCTGTGATGTGATCATATTTCTGGTACTTGGCAACTGCCTTGCATTTACAGCTGGTTACAGCATTCCAAGATCACATGCCTGCGACTTGTCATGTTTCCTACTGAAAATGTAAAGAAAACCCCATTGGATATGCTGGATTTCTTGATGACTGTGATGACTCACTTAACAAACATTGCAAAAATGACTGTAAAATCAAGCCCAGTGATACGGTGTCTCAACTTATGCAGTGACTTAGGACCAAAATTCCAGGCTCCATTGTGGTCAGAAGTCAAGGACTACCTGTATGATGCCTTTTGCTGCTTTCCGGCCTTAAGTTAACCTGGAGAACAGACGTTACTCTGGCAGAACTAAGATATGAGGATTTATTTCAACTTGACAATAATATTTGCAAGATAATTTGCATTATCTTGCAATTATTTGGTCCATTTTCTTGTCTTATCCAATGTATACAAAAATATGACAATATTCATACTAAGAAGACATAGTATCTACATAATGCTGATGTTGTACATCTCATAAACAGCATGCTGAAATTCAGAAATAGGATCTCCGTTGAACCACAGCACTGACCCTTTGCATATTTATCACAAACTGAACTCTTCTCAATGAATGGGATCTTAGGGCATCACTGTGCTTGTGGATGACTGGGACCACAGAACCAAAGCAGTACCAAAGTAAAAGCAACATTACAGATGTGGCTGAATGAATTCCGTTCAGAAATATTCTTTCAAGCAGATTTCTCTATAGTTCTATATCTATAGACGGAATCTTGCCAAACTGAAACAGACTATTATTTACATGATTATTATTACTATATGAACTACTAGGGAGGGGCTGTCTTCACCCTCTTTTTCTCAGACTAATTATCTGAACTGAGTTGTCTCTTACTCCTCTGGAATGTACCCCCCTCCCTCCTGGAATCCAGCCACTACATTCCATCACATCAAGTTCCAGATGGTGTTGATCCCTCCAACCATCCAGAAACAAAGGAAAATGTTGATCTGCTCAATATAATATGAAAAAAGAAGTACTATACAGAAAAAATATTGTTGTTATATGATGGTTAGAAATCTACATATAATGTTTGTATATAATTCAAACAGTTAATAAATGTTCTTGACTAGTCAAGGAGTTGGACCAAATACTGTTAATATAAAATTTATAAAAAATGAAAATAAACAATCTTAATGTTCTATTTCTTTCATTTTTTTCTCATATAGTTCTATAATTCATATTGAACTTCCATATACTCAGCTACACAAGTATCTAGTTCCCAATACATTTTTTCTCTAACAAAGCAAATGTCTCCAGCTGTTGTCCAAATGGCCTCCAAGCTTTACAACTAAAGTATTGAATTGGTCCAGATAACTGAATGGATATTTGTGGCCTGTCTTGATCTATTCACAAGAGTTTGCAGCTACTGCAGCAATCTCTACCTTAGATGTAAACTGAACTTCTTAGCAACTAAGAAGCCAAAATAGACATGACTTGAAGTTTGAAATTAGATTCAGTCCCTAGCACAGTGATGGCAAACCTTTTAGAGACCGAGTGCCCAAACTGCAACCCAAAGCCCACTTATTTATTGCTGAGTGCCAGGTGGGCGTAGCCCACTGGGTGGGCATGGCTGTGGTGGTCATGGCAGATTGGGTGGGTGTGGTCACCTCAATGTTGCTCATGGGGAGGGACACCTGTGGGGCGGGGCAGAGTTGGGGGAGATCCAGGGTGTCTCTGGCAGGTGGGGCGATGGCAGGAGGCTCATCCTGTGGAGTGAGGCGAGGCAGGGCAAGGGTGCCATTGCCATGGGGCAAGGCAAGGGCGGCTGCTGCCTGACACCATTGGTGCCCGCACACAGAGGTCAGCGAGCAGATGGGGGCTGACGATGTCTGTCAGCAGCCACAGCCTGCTGGTCCCTCAACTGGGTCACTTGGGCTCCGCAGCCCACCGCCAGCAGTTCAAAGAAGCCGCCTCTGAGCTGGATGGCCGGCTGACAGCTGAGGAGGCGATGCAGTGGGTCGTGCCTGGGAAAAGGAGAGCATGTGAGGCCAGGAGGAACGGGACGGGGGGGGGAAGGAAACCAGCTGTGCCAGGATGCATCCGGCCACGTGGGACATCGGCAAGTTAGCAGGCGGCTGGTTGAATAGGGACAATTGCCATCTCCAGGACATGGTACCCGTGCCCACAGAGAGGGCTCTGAGTGCCGCCTCTGGCATGCGTGCCACAGGTTCACCACCACTGCTCTAGCATCTCTAATTGAAAGAATGATGCTAGAAGAAGATTGTTGGTAGGTCACAGAAAGATGCTTCAGATGGATAATGATATATCAAGGAACATAATAACAGGTTTATTTCCTACTGGAAACTCCAAAAATCCCTAACTAACTCTAGCCAATGTTTACACTTTGTTAGGGGTGGGGCAGCAAAGTTTCTTTGTAAGTCTGAAGGAGGTAGTAATAGCCTTGGCAATTCACTCACTATCACTTTCAATACTTCTGGTATATGAGGAAACATGAATGTTCACTTTGTCTTCATCGCATTTGGGATTGTCCTAGTTCATCATATGTCTGGCGGTAAGTCATTTCTAAGCATAATACTGATTTTTTACATTTGAGGGGGCTTTTTTTCCAACGCAGTTTGCTCTGCTCAGAAAAATAGTTAACTCATGCAGTAGTCATTATTGTCATCTTTGAGTGAATGATTCTGTTTTTAGATTTACCAGTGAGATCGTGGAAGTCCATGTTCTATTCATAAACAGGACAACCATACTGAGAAATCCTTGAATTCTGAAGTTGGAAGAGGAAAGGTAGCAGTTTAAATAAGGAAGCACAAGGTGACAATTATTAATCTAAATATTTATATCAGAACAAATGTGCTAAAAATAAAGTAAGAGTAGATATGTCTTCATATGCAAAAATGTGATGAATGGAGAAGGAAGCAGAGATCAGAGTATCTCCTCTATGTAGTAGTTTATTTAAAAAAAGACATTCTATGAATCAATTAGATTTTAAAAAAGAAACAGAAGCAGTGAGAGGTAGCAAATGTTACCAAAGAACAGCTAGGGATGGTTGTTAAATCATTTCTTTTTAAACACATTTTGCAGTTTAAGTCACCTATACAAATCTCAAAACTCTTTAAAAAAAGTTATTTTAAGTACAGCCCTTCTTATGAGAATATATTAGGTAAAATGAATGGATGTAGAGAGTTTTCTTTGAATTAAATCCTTTCTCCCTTACCTACAATACTGTCTAACGTATTTCTGGCTCGGCAGCATTGCCACATCAGGAAACTCCTGCTAGCTAGCACTATCCTACGTGTACACAAAGCCAGTTGTGTTCCCAGAGTTTAAAACAAAGCATTTCCTCCTATTGCTTATTGTCCATCTGTGTACTTTATGTGCCCAAAGATTAAGCTGTCCTAACAAGACCTGTGCTATAGATCTGTATGGTTTGGTGGTGCAACAAGTGGTTTTTAGGGTGAAGACCTCTGGTGAACCCACATTTCCAATTAAGTTCTTCCTAAGTGTGCAGACTAATCAATTTCTTGTATTGCCCAGCGATTAATACTGAGCATGACTTTCAGTGACTTTTAATGGAACGTCCTTTCAAATGAAGGTCATAAAAATCATTATCCTTAATTAAGGAAATGTTCAGGTGGAAAGATAGCTTGGTGATAAGCGTGGCTATCATTATTGCCTTTTCCTTCAGTGCACTGTGAATAAGGATGTAGTCCATAATATGCAAATCTTGTGCTTTCTTTAGTTGACAAGCCTCTGTTTATCTTAAACTGGCTTCATGAAATATGCAAGAGCCCCCTGTTGGCTAAAAGAAAAGAAAATAATTCCTAAAATACTACAATCTTCACAATTTGGTGGGTTTTGCTGGCTTGGGATTCTGGGAGTTTTACTCTACATCTGGAGACAATTAAGTTGGAGATAGCAAAAACAGAAAGTAAGCCTTGTTGAACATTAATAATACTTTTTTTAAGTAAATGTGTATAGAACCAGGCTATATGTATTTAACTGCACCCACAATATATCTGAAATATCTCTTATAATGATAGCTTTCTCACCTGATACTTATTAGCCAAGTTTCTTGATGGATCTTTTAAATAAAAAGCACAATAGAAAGATGGTTGTGTTGTTGTTTGCTAAGATTCTTTTATACATGTGCCTCTTATTTGGGTCATTGACACTTCTAATCAAAACATTTGCCTGGCATATCTGTCTTTCAGAATCTTTCCTGATGACAACTTAATAGTAGCACTTGTCAGTTTGACTCCCTGGTATCTGAGATCAACATTCTCAACCGGTAGAGAATGCATGGTTTGGCATTTCACATATTGTCTTGGAACTTGTTAAAGAGAGTTACAACTTGAAACTAGAGAGAAATTTCCTGACAGTGAGAACAATTAATGAATGGAACAGCTTGCTTCCTGGAGTTGTGAGTGCTCCATCGCTGGAGAAATTTAAGAAAAAATTGGATAGCCATTTCTCCAGGATGGTGAGGCTAAGTTCTTCTGCCTTGGGCAAGGGTTTGACTAGAAGGCCTCCAAGATCCTTTCTAGCCCTATGATTCTATGAGTTCTATGAGACAATGATAGGAAAGCTGGCTTGGAAATATCAGCAATAATAATAATGAAAATCTTGAGCTCATTAGAGAAATCCCAATGGGTCTAATGAGAATTTACATGTGAGAAGCTAATTTAGGATTGCACTGAGCATAACGACCAAATAACGTTTATTTCCTGCTCTAGCAAGTCTTAAAAGTTAGCACATAGCATAGTCCAATTTCTAATGTGACTTCTGGATGTTAGCCAGTAAAATCTTGGGCATGAGTTCAATTAAATTTATATTAATTATCCTGCAGTTGAATGCATAACTAATAAATGGAAGACAATCCTTGACTGTTATGTTACCCTTATTCTGAACCTAGATAACTGCAACTGCTTTAATTCAATATGTGTATATTCTTACTCTTATTTTTTTGAGTGTTTGGACAAACAATTGAACAAATGTCCTAATCTCACCTGCTAGTAAGATATACTCAAGATTTTGCCATGCAGACTCCACCAATATGTGGAAAAAGAAGTATGGATATGTCAATGAAGATTTAACAGAATAATAGAGTTGGAAGGAACATTGGAGGTCTTCTTGTCCAACCCCCTGCTCAGGCAGGAAACCATATACCATTTCAGATAAATGGTGGTCTAATTTCTTCTTTAAAATCTCCACTGATGGAACATCACCTGGAGGCAAGTTGTTCCACTGATTAATTGTTCTCACTCCTTAGTTCTAGGTTGCTTCTTTCCTTGATTAGTTTCCATCCATTGCTTCTTATCCTGCCTTCAGGTGCTTTGGAAAATTGGTTGGTTCCCTCTTCTTTGTGGCAACCCCTTAGATATTGGAACACTGCTATCATGTCTCCCCTAGTCCTTCTTTTCCTTAAGTTAGACATACCCAATTCCTGCAACCTTTCTTCATATATTTTAGTCTCGGGTTCCCTAATCATCTTTGTTGCTCATTTCTGCACTCTTTCTAGATTCTCAACATCTTTTTTACATCATGGTGACCAAAACTGGATGCAGTATTCCAAGTGTGGTCTTCCCAAGGCATTATAAAGTGGTACTAATATTTCATGTGATCTTGCTTCTATCTCTCTGTTAATGCAGCCTAGGACTGCATTGGCTTTTTTGGCAGCTGCAGCTCACTGCTAGCTGTTTCTTAGTAGTCAAGGTAGAGTTGTATGGAAGTTTAGTCTAGAAGTCATACAGGACTTCTTTTTTGTTTGTTTGTTTGTTTGTTTGTTTGTTTGTTTGTTTGAAATGTTTTGCTGCTTATCTAAGTAGCTTTTTCATTCTGAAGAAAACATGGGTATATGGAGCCACATCATGATCAAGAAACAACAGAACAAAATGTGGAGCATATTTTGAAAAACTTCACATATGGGAAAATAGTACATCATGTTTATATCTGGTCACTTTATTTAGCTTATTCGCATAATACTATATATCAAATGTGTAGTAATTAAAATTGCTAGAAGAAACAGCATCAACTTCTGATATATTACAAATACCATTTTGATGACTTGAAGTGAAGAGGATTTAAGGAACAGGATGTAAATGTCAGCCTTCTGTGTGTATAGATACAATATATACATATATACATATGTACACACACACAACACTAAAATTATGTCAACAGCAAAGCCAACCCACTGCAGATAGGCAAAGAAGCTAAAGTAGAAACAGACCTGACCTTCTTAGACTTTTAAAGTTCACAGGTATGGAAACTGTAGCCATATTTTTTCCATAGTTGGGAGAAAGATTATGACAGATCTAGACAAAAGATTAAAGGGCACAAACAACAGAAATATGCCTTGTCATGGACATTGTTTTCCTATGGCTTAGATAGCAAGAAAAACAAATTATTCAATGTTAGATCAAGTAAACCAAAACTTCTCAGAAGACCCAGATGTTTGGAAAATCAAAGGCAGCTGAACGAGTCCTACAGAAAAGAAGGTGGCCAGATACCACAGGAGAGATTCAGTTTAGTATAGAGGTTAAGACACCAGGATAGAAACCAGAAGAGTGTGACTTCTAGTCCCACTTTGGGCACAAAGAAAGCTGGGCTACCTTGACTGTCATTTTCTCAGGCCTAGGAAAGAAGCTGTGACAAACCCCTTCCAAAAAACCCTGCCAAGGGAGCTGCCATCCAGACAGTTGCCAAAAATCAACACTGATTAGAAGGTACCAAAAACTAATTTTAAAAATTCCATAGTGCCAATTGGGGGTTGAGATAGAAAAGGTAAATTATGATGGCTATTTGTCATATTGTGTTTATGTTATAATATCAGTACAGGTAGTCCTTGACTTATGACTACAACCAGGGCCAGAATTTTGATCACTAAGTGATGCATCATTAAGCAAGTCATCCCCTGACCAGACCTAAAATTATGACCATTTTACCACTAAGTGACTCACTGTGGTGGTTAAGAAAATCATGGGGTTATTAAGTGAATCACATGGTCATTAGTTGAATCCAGCTTTACCAATTGAATTTGTTCATCAGAAGCCAGCAGGGAAGGTTGCAAATTGTGACCACATCACTGCAAGATGCTGCAACTGTTGTAAATGGTTGCCAAGCATCTGAATTACGATCACATGACTGTGGGCTAGTAAAAAGGTCATAACTTCAGGGACAGACCCTAAGTCACTTTTTCCAAGGCTGTTGTAACTTTGAACTATCATTAAACTGTCATAAGTTGGCATCTACCTGTATATTACACGGAGCAGTCAAAGAGTAATTACATCCTTTTGGAAGACAGTAGCAAATCTTATCTCAGATGTCAAAAGTATAGAATTTGGCTCTCTCAAAAAAAGAAAATTAAAAAATACTGGAAAACAAAGAGGCACAAGGCAAATTTGTGAAAGTGTGGTATCCTTGTCCATCATTCACATGTTATTCTAAAAATTAGTTTTCTGAAGAAACAATTCTTTTCAGAAGGTGTCATGAAACTTTCAGTATTATTTGTTCTTCACTGTTTAGTAATGGCTTGAATCCAATTTTTGTTTGAAGAAAACTTAATAGTTTGAAAAAATGTATTTGTTTTGCTAAGCTTGTAAGACAGGTCAAGTTGCTTCTGGAGAACTGAAACAAAGGCAGCCTATTTTCACCCATACTGCTAATTCAGGTATTAGAGATTTTATACAATGGTTGCTGAGCAAGCCTGTGCACCTGGTTCACAGACAATAGAGCCTTAATAAATGGGTTTATGAATTAGATTACAGCTTAAAGCTATAAGTGAACCAGGTTTTTAATATGTGTCTTTCTTATTAGTACCATTTTAAAGGATACTCCAGCATATCTCTCAAGTGGTTCCAGACAAAAAACAGGCCTTGCACAGTGTCACTCTCGTTGCTGCAAATTTAAACCATTTCTTTGGCGGTGAAAGGAGGGTAGGGGAGGAAACTAACACAATTTGTAACCTTCCACATCTCTATCAATCTATAAGGTAGTGATTTATTATTTCCTTTCTCCTCCGACTCATTGTTTTGGATGTTATTAATCAAGAAAGAAAGAAAGAAAGAAAGAAAGAAAGAAAGGAAGGAAGGAAGGAAGGAAGGAAGGAAGGAAGGAAGGAAGGAAGGAAGAGAAAGAAAGAAAGAAAGAAAGAAAGAAAGAAAGAAAGAAAGAAAGAAAGAAAGAAAGAAAGAAAGAAAGAGAAAGAAAGAAAGAAAGAAAGAAAGAAAGAAAGTTAGTTCACTGAGGACATCATCTATTTCAGTGTTTTTCAAAGTTGGCAACTTTAAAATGTGTGGACTTCAATGCTCAGAATTCCGCAACCATACTTTGGGATTCTGAGAGTTGAAGTCTACACACCTTAAAGTGGCCAAGTTTAAATAACAATGATCTATTTGAATAAGGTGATAAAAGCTTTATTTTCCTCTCACCTCCCAGCTTTGTTTTTCTTTATATATAAAACTCTTATAGAACATAACTCTCTTCTTTCTATAATTTATTCATCAAAACCATACATTCATGTTTTTTCTGTTTTACGTAAGAACCCAATTTTTTCTGTTTTACATAAGAAACCCTTACATGAGGCGTTTTCAGTCATCAATAAAGGTAAATACTGTCTTTTCTTTAATCAAAGATGTCAATTAACCATCTCAGCAAATTCCATCAACTTCACCAACCACTCTTCCATTGTGGCCAATGTCAAATCTTTCCATCTTCATGCATCAAATAATCTCATTGCAGTTATCAAGTACAAAAGCAATGTTCCATGATTTTTCCCCCCAATTGTTTGTCGATCAATCCCAAAAGCAAAACCTCTGCTTTTGTATATTAATCTTTAAAATTCTCTGGAGCAGTGCATGTAATTTCAATTCAGAATTTTCTAGTTTTTGTACATGACTGCCAATTCTCTCCTTGTTACTCACATTTCCAACATAAATGTTAAGTGTCTTAATACATTGTAGACAGTTTATCTAGTGATATATAACAATGGTACATCATTTAGAAAAAATCTCTTTCAGATTATATTATAGTGTGAATGTTTATTCTTTCAACCACATATTTTCTCATTGTTGGGTCCTTGGTGATCTCTGAGCTTGGTTGTTTTCTTGCAGACATTTTATTGCCCAAAGTAGGTAACATCATCAGTGCTGATGATATTACCTACGGTAGTTGGGGTAATGAAATATCTGCATTTCATTACCCAAGAGATTATTTGATACACAAAGATGGAAATGTCTGCAGGAAAAACAACCAAGCTTAGAGAGCACCAAGGGCCCCTCATTTCAATCCTGGACTACAAATATCCTCCTTTATTCATATTTTCCCATTTTGTTAGCACCCTTTATCATACATTCTTTCACTTGTTCTTCTTTTGTTTCAAATTTCAGTAAAAATTTATATCTTTTAGCAATTACATATTCATCATTTGTACACTATTCTATTTCAAAGTTTCAACTGAAATAAATTCTATATTAAATCTTTCTCTTTTTTTTAGAAATGTTTTATTGATTTTTTACAGTAACAATCCTTACTGCCTGGTGTACAATGTGTTGTCTTGGTTCATATATTTTGGAAAAAAAAACAATCAATAGTTAATTAACATTCAATAATAATTATTTTTTGTAAGTCCATAATTAGTATATTAATTAATAGTATATTTCTTTGATCTTCCCTTCTCCCAATAGTATTCTCCTTCTTCAACCCTAAACAAATATTCTTAATATTTTCAATGCATAAATGGTTAAATATAAACATTTTTTTCATGTTTGTACAAATAATAATAGCATCCATGTATGACATTTTTTTATCAACTTGTGTTGTTTTTATAAAAATCATCTTATTAATTCACCATATATCCTATTTTCATAGTTCTTATTTAAGCTTAATTTCCCTTTAATATTCAGACAATTTTTATCAATCATCATTTTCTCAATACTGATCATCTAAATATCCAGGTTTTCCATTTAGATACACCATCCCAATGTTTTCATATTTCATGCATTATAAAAATACTATATTGCTTATCTATCTTATGACATCTACCTATAACATCTTTTCCGATTAGTTTATATTTTACTTATATTTGTAAAAGTTAATTTGTTAAATCACTATATATCTTATTTTCAAAGTTCTTATTTAAGCTTAATTTCCCCTCAGTATTTCAGTCATTTCTTAGTCCTAATTCTCTTCAGCTTAATTTACCTTTAAATTTCAAACTTTTCATTCACATACATCATCCCAATATTTTTACATTTTATACAGTATATTATGAAAAATACTATATCACTTATATCTCTTATCCCTCTTATTGTAAGGCCCCTTTATATCCAAAGTTATCTGTTCTTTTAACCATATTCAAACAAATGTTTTGCTCATGTATACTCCATCTGCCTCTGGCCTCCTTTTGCCAAGTAGCTTTCCCAGTTAATATATTCCGTTTTCCAAGAAGTTCTTGTATTTTTGTAAGTATTGTTCGGAGTGGAGAAGACAGGATAAATAGAGTATATGCTTTTTGTCTCCCAAACTCTAATGGTTCTCTTGGCAGTTCTATAGTCCATTTTATTAAATCTTCTTTCTTATACTCAGATTTATTTTGACATTCTGATGAATAAAATATCTTTTCCATTTTTATTGTTATGTCAAAGTCTTGTAGGTTTTTTCCTGTTTGTGTTAAATTATAATTCTCTTTATTTGTAGCTTTGCTTATTAAGTCATTTTCTTCTAGTTTATGTTCTGTTATCTGATTTGTTTGTTCATTCTTTACCATCATTTTCTGAGTGTTTTTTGATTGTGGGTTTAGATTAGAGATGTGCTCATTTATGTCGTCAAAGTTATTTTTGATCTCCTCATAGTTTGAATCTATTGTCATTTATATCTATCGTAGCATTACATACATTTTCTCCTGGAAAGTATTTGTCTTGTCTTGAAATGTTGCTTCTGGAGGTCTTTAATATTCCAGGCTAGGTGCTTCGGGAGTAAGTATTAAATGTGGTTTTCTGTCATTTTTTGATAAGTATGCAATGTCCATGTTGTCTTCCCCTTTCAAATAGTTCTTTATCAGTGCCATAGTTTCTATAATTAGGCTTATCAAACCAGCCAAACTCAGAATCCAAACAGCCCAATTTTGTGTAGTTCTTATCTTTATATATAGTTTTTATAATCCACTGTATTTCCAATTGTCAAGGCACCAGTAAAATTAGTATTTTATAACAGTTCTTTTATTCAGGGTTCAGTTGTCAATCAGTCAAAACTGCAATTCAGTATATTTAGCCACTTTGAGTCCTTCGTGTAAATTCCCCCCTAAAAGTTTAGCCTAGAGTCAAAGTTTTTCTTTTTCTGTAAACAATTTTTGAATTTAAACAACAGTCAGAGTATTTCTTTTCCTTCAGACACTTTTTAATCTTATGGCTGGCCCAGTATGTATTCTTTCTTTGTTCCAACAAAGTTGTCTTCTGAGGTTATTAAAGTTCAAAGGAACAGATTATTCTTTGTTTCTGGGCATCTTGCCAATTACTGAGTCAGTGTTGTTAATGTTCTATGTCCTAGTTCTCCACTAGGTGTCAGTAGTTATTTGTTTTCCAGCTTTTTCAGATGAAAGATTATTATTTATTATTATTTTTATAGTTTCATCAAAACCCTTTAAAGTATAATCTTAGCATTTTTTTTAATTTCTAGATTTATCCAGACCATAGTATTTTAACTTTGATTTCAATATATTTCTTTCCCCCTTAAACGTTAATTTGCTGCTTCCGTCTATGAGGGAGTGGGAGTGTAGTCCCCTCCCTTCACTTTTGGAGGTTTTCTTACTTTGGGGATCTTTCCCAAGAACATAGTTACAGAGTAGAGGAGAGAAGATCAATACTCTCACCAGTTCCAAGCATGCTGTTCACCGTTGTTCTGGTTCGTGCTCTTGGACTTTGGCTGCAAGTAGCTTGGGCTAGACGCTGGTGTGCAGCTAGCCTTTCTCCTGTTGGGTTAGAGGGCTTCCTCCAGATCAAACAGAACGACCACCATCATTCCGTGATCGTCAGGGCACCTCTCTTTCTTCGTCATCTCTCTGGGGCCACTTCAGACCCATTTAGGGTCCCCTGGCAGGGCGAAATCAGCCATGGGGTGCAGAGCTTTGCAATCCAGCAGCCGTGCGCTACAGTGCAAAAATTGGAAGTCTCCTCTACATTAAATCTTTCAATAAATGTAAATAAGGGAACCATTAACATCTATATCTCTCTGCCATCAATTTTTCTCTTGATTTTATTTTATATTCTCTTTGACAAAATTCTAGTATCTCACAATAAGTTAACCATTTCTGCTTTACTATTATTTTTCTTCTATAAAATGCTTGTGCTGAGATCCACAAAGATGTTTTGGGGCAGAACCTGGGTTTCTACCTATTTTGTCACTCAATATGGCACATCTTACATACAGATTTTTAAAATCCACACTAACTTGGACTTTGTCATACTACAAATAACCATGCCACCAAAATCTCAGGTTATGTCCTTCTAACTCCAAGAGCCTTCTATTTTTTACAGCACTGACTCTTTCATCCAAACCAAACAAGTTGCCAACTACAGTTTAAAACCTGGTAAACAGGTTTTATCTTTTATCTTCCTGATAATCCATCTGATTCAGACATCTTTTTAGTTTAGTTTATTTAATCTTTTTTACAGTTTCCAAAATTTCCCTATTGTGACAGGTCCATTAATAATTTTCTCTGTTCCTCTGTAATCCTCTGTAAATTTTGTTTCCATCTATTTTCTCTAGAGAGATGTCATTTCCTTTATACAAGTTACAATAATATTGGTGCAATGCTTTTAGTAGAGCTGTTATTCCCTCCCTCTTGTAAGTTCAATTTTATTTTCTTTTTTTCTTCTTCTCATAATTTATATGCCATCCACTTCTCTGGTTTATCTGCAAAATGAATGTTTTTGTTTTACCTAATTCATTTTATTTCAATTACTCTTACTATTAACAGAGTTAACTGACATTGTAAAATCTTAATTTGTTGAGAAATACTTCTTTGGAAATTTCTTTAATTCTTCTTCTCTTTTTATTTCATCCAAACCTTGCGTTTTCTCTTGGCTCTTCACTATTATATTGTATGTAACCCCTAATGAAAGCTTTACTTGCATCCCAAACCTTTTCTATCTGCTATTTCTAAATGTTAATTATTCTAATTAATTTAGGTAATGGACAAAGATGTTTTTCTCCCTGTAAAGTTTATTGGGCAACCCCCATCTACACTGTAGATTAATTGTCTTGGTAATAGAGCTGTCAATAAACTACTCATGTCCCTGTCTCCTCAGCCTGACCTTGCCCCATCCATATTCCCTCTGTTAAACAGAGATTTAGTGCTGTCCTTAAGCATTCAGCTCCATTCCGTCGCCCCAATTCCATTCCAATGCAAGGAATTACAGCGTTGTTAAAAGAAAAAAACACAGAGATTTAGTGCTAATGAAAAATAGTTCTACTCCAGAATTTTGCTAATCTTGATAGGGAAATCCTCTAATCCAGTGTTTCTCAACCTTGACCATTTGAAGTGGGATGGACTTCAAGTCCCAGAATTCTCCAGCCAGCTTTGCTGGCTGGGGAATTCTGTGAGTTGAAGTCCATCCCTCATTAAGCGGCCAAGGTTGAGGACTTCCGGTTTTGCGTGGTAGCAACTTGTTGTGGGCTTGCAGATTCTCCACACCCCCATGGCTAATTTCGCCCTGCCTGGGGATCCTAAATGGGTCTAAGTCACCCCAGAGAGGCGATGAAGAAAGAAGGGTGCTCCAGCAATTCTGGAACGGCAGCGGCCATTCTGTTTGACTTGGGAAAGCCTTCTAACCTGACAGGAGAAAGGCTGGCTGTATTGCATCGACCAGCCCAAGCTACTAGCAACCGATGTCCAAAAGCATTAACCAGCACAACTGTGAACAGTGTGCTTGAAACTGGGTGAGGAATTTGATTTTCTCTTTTCTATTCTACATTTAATTTCCTGGACAAAATCCCCAAGAAGCAAAATACCTCCGAAAGGGAAGGAGGGGGATTTCCGCCCCACCCTTATACTAACGCTAGCGGCGAATTAATCTTTTTATGGAGGATCAAAATATATGGAAGTGAAAAACAAATAGTTGCTGACACCTAGTGGTGGATGAAGACTATGACAGCTATGACTTTAATATAACACTTGGCAAAACTTGGGAAAACCTAATCTGTGTTTGTGATCTTCAAAGTTTTAGCAACAAAGAACAGCTGTGACAAAAAAAGACAATAATCTGGGCTGTAGACAAAGAGAGAATTATAAATTTCATAGGAGGAGATATATAGTATACTGCAACTAATTCAAACAACAATAACTTTAAACCACAAAGAAATCCAAAATAACTTTTAAAATATAAATCAATTTATTTCTAAGTTAACTCTACAACAAAAAAAATTCCCAGAAAACAACAACAGAGAAGGAGCAGATAAAACAGATAAATGGATCTAGACTTGAGAATAGAGACTTAAAGATGGAACTTAACAAAACAAGGAAACATGATTTAATCCTAGTGGAAAAAAGTTTACAAGAATTGGAAAAAAACAACTTATCCCTTAAGACAGACATGTCAAACTCGCAACATCACATGATGTTGTGAGACGTATCGGGACAGTTTTGCCATTGCCGGCAATGGGATGGGCGTGGCTTCTGGATGACGTGTCCAGCCCGCAGGCCGGCAGTTTGACACCCCTGCCTTAAGACTACAAAATAAATCTGAAGATAAGAAAACAGATTGGATAAAATGGACTGTAGAGATATCAGGAACTTTGGAGAGAAAGGAAATGATAAGAGAAGTGGAGAGAAAGAAAAAGAAAAAGATTTTCAACAAATATGAAAAGGTAGAAGCCCCGTACAAAGACACTTCACCTGATTTACTTTTTATATCTACAGCAACATTTACGAACATACGGAAAAACTTTTTCATTCAGCAAAATACATTGATTAAGAAAGATACTGGGCAAAGGAAAAAGACTAAAGTGGAAACCAAGAAAATAGATGATGGGACCTACCAGAGAGAATACTTTAAAAAGAAACATTTGTTTGAATATGGTTAAAGAAATAGAAATGTTTTGGAATATATACATTATTCTAAGAGCGATGAATTCCCTAAATAATATAGTATGCTTTTTTCCCTTTTTTGTTCTCTTTCTTGATATGAGTTATATAAAAAAATTGAAATGACTTAGATAAAGGAAATGTTTTAGATACTTAAATGTGATTGAATTTAAGAAAATTATAATGGATAAAAATGTTTTGAATAAGAGTTAAAGGACTAGATGACTAGGTGTATTAAATGGAATGTTTAAAGATTAAACATATTTTTAATTATGGTTAAAAAGAATAAGAAATTTAGGAAATAAATATATATTAGCTTAGGAGGGATATATATTTTAAGTAGTATGTTATTTTTTATGTTTCTTTACTCTTGCTCTCCTTTCTTTTTTTTTCCATTGTTCTATCTATTCCTTAAGAAATTTAAAAGTGTGAGATGGTTCATATGGAAAAATACAGTTAAATTTTTAAGTGTAATTAATTTTTGAGAAAATCTTAACCAGTAAGAATACCTAGAATTTGGTGGGAGAAACAAATTAAAATAAGGTCTGTAACAGAATCTATGATAAGGCAACCAGAATGATTGGATAGAAAAGAAATATTATATTGATGCGACTATTATTTTTAGGAATATTGGGAAAGAATTATATATTTAATTGTTATCTATCAAACCAATCAGAATTGTATTAACTCAATGTTTGCAAAAGAAGATATTTTGGAAAAAGAGGAAATCAACTAAGACCATTATGTGGATTATGGATTATAGAAAGCAATTGTTAATTATTGTTTTACAAATGTAACCCAGACAACACACTGTTCACCAATTATTGTGATTTACTGTATGTTTTTTTTTTTAAAAATCAATAAAATATATTACAAAAAAAAGAGGCCAAGGTTGAGAAACACTGCTCTAATTCAGTATTTTTTTTTCCAATTTTGGAACACTTTAAGATGTGGGGAATTCTGGGAGTTGAAGTCCCTGCATCTTAAAACTGCCGTGTTTGAGAAACACTGCACTAATCTCTTTCCTTAACTTGCCTCTGTAAAGACATCGTTACACACCCAAAGTCTGTAAAGACATCCTTACACACCCAAATGCCCTTTGTTGTCATGATTGTCCACCTTCATGCTGGCATAGTGTCCCGATGCTTCCAGGATGGGACAACAGCACGTCTAACTTAAAGGCTTTTAGAATTATTTCCCTGAAATGGTTCTTAGTGTGAACTATTCTTTGCTGGACTGATAAAAAGCAGAGATGGATTGTCTTTCTCTTCTGTATCCTCTATGTTTCGTGGCTGGCAACTGTTTTGTGGAATGGCGAAAACAAACTTAAGGCCACAGAAGCCAAGACCTGAGATGAAATGCAGTCAGTCTTAGCTGGACAAGGGCAAAACCTAGTTTTTTCTGGCAATTCTGGAATATTATAAATACCCCATGAGGAAGGACTGTTAGATAATAATTGATGAGTATTAGAAAAAAGGTCAATGTTCACAGATAAGATGGGGACTTTTATTTCCTGTTTCTTCTCCTTTTTTTCCTCAGGGAGTTTTCAGACACTAGTATTAAAGCTTGCAGAAAGGACATTTTATTTCAATCTTTACCATCTAACCTTCCTCCTGGCTCTATTTACTGCATACCTTGAGCCTATCCACCTTTTACTTTTTTTCACAAAACTGTAATGCAAGTAGTCCTCAACTTACGACCACAATTGAGCCCAAAATTTCCATTGCTAAGCAAGAGTTGTTAAGTGAGTTTTGCCCCATTTTATGAGTGAATCACTGCAGTTATTAAGTTGGTAACACGGTTGATAAGTGAATCTGGCTTCCCCACTGACTTTGTTTGTCAAAGGTTGCAAAAGGTGATCAACCGTCCTAAATATTAGTCATTTGCTAAGCATCTGAATTTTGAACACTTGACCACAGGGATGCTGCAAAGGTCATAAGTGTGAAAAATGGTAATGAGTTACTTTTTTCAATGGTGTTGTAACTTCAAATGGTCACTAAACGAAAGGTTTTAAGTCAAGGACTACTGGTATTTAAAATTTCTGTTTGGACTCCAGGCAATTCCCTATGACTCCTCTACAAAATTGTATTCCATTCCCATTTTGCACTGATGTTCGCCTAATCTCTAGCAGTCAGTAGGTTTTACTTTGCCACTAAACACACAAAATCTTCTGCTTACAGAATCTGTTCCTTAGGATTTTATTTTTATCCATTTTCCCCTGGCTTTGGAACATCAGAAACAGAAAATATGGCTTATTTTATACATATATATAAAATCGGCCCAAAAACTGTTAAGAGTGAAAAGTTGTTTTACAGATGCCAGAGAAACAAGATTTATTCTGGGATTTTTTAAAAGATTACAGAAAGTGCTGCGATACATCCATTGCATCTGATCTCAATAATCCAAAACTGAACACCAAAATCTTCTGCATGTTTCAAAGGATTTCAGATACATCTTTGAGGAGCTTGAAAAAAAATGGTTTGAATCAATCCATTCTGCCCATTTGGGATAAACCAACAGGATACTCTGATGAGGAAACAGTGATCCTAGATATTTCTGAACCATTAACTTTCAGAAGCCCAACCAACATGTCTGACAATGAGGATGCTGGGAGTTGTAGTTTCATATAAAACATTCTGCTTACAAATAAGTACACCTCAGTTCAGGTTTCTTTTTCCTTCTGTTCAATTGTGTCAGGTTCTCAGACACTGCCTGGACAAATCTCTACAGTTCTCGTGGCAAAACTTTTTCAGAAATGACTTGCCCTTTCTTGGTTCCTAGACTTGAGAGAAAGTGACTGGCCTAAGGTCATTCAGCTGGCTTTGTGCCTAAGGCGGGATTAGAACTCATGATCTCTCGGTTTCTAGCTTGACGCCTTAGTCCAGGGGTGTCAAACTGCCGGCCCGTGGGCCAGACGCATCATGTGGAAGCCGCGCCCACCCCATTGCCGGCAATGGCAAAACCGGCCCGATACTTTGCGTGACGTCACGTGACGTCGCGAGTTTGACATGCCTGCCTTAGTCACTAGACCAAACTGGCTCTCTCAATACAATATACAAAATGCAATAAAGAGCTTCTACCCCAAAGGTGCTTTTACTAAAAGGCAGCTGGACTTTGTGTTCTTTGTTTTTGTTTTTTGTTTTGAAAAATATTTCACTTTTCATGCAAGAAGCTGCCTGCGAAGCAAAACATTTTCAAAGGAAACAACAACAACAACAAAGTCCAATTGCCTTTTGGGACAACCATGACCTGAACAATTGAGAATCTCCATAGGCTTCTATATATTGATGGTAGGGATCTATTTGTATATAGAAACTGATGGGTTGATTGATTGATTGATTATCTGCCACAAATCATTGTCAGCTTTTAATGATCACAGAGATTTTTGCCATGACGATCTGCTCCTAACCTGGTCTTTCAGATTTTCTAACGCTGCACTGATTTCTACTGTAACTGAATCTCATCCTTCTTGCTGCTGTGGTCATCTTCTCTTCCCTTCCACGTTTCCCAGCACTAAAGCCTATTTCAGAGAACTATGTCCAAAGTAGGATAATTTCAGCCTGGTCATTTGTGCTGTGTTAAAACATTTTAACTAGTTATCTTCATCAGCAATATAGAGCAATGTTTTTCGCATTGTGTTTTGCAGAACTTAATAGAGATTCCATTAAAGACTGTGAGGAGTGAGGTTTATTTGAATAAAGTCAATATTTTATACTTACAGCTTTACCTCTTTAACAAAGGTCCTGAGATTATTATTATTTTTTTTAACTAACAGATTTTATGGCTTGAAAAAGTTTGAAAAACTGGTATAGTTCCATAGTATAACTCAGTGTTTCTCAACCTTGGCAATGGGTTACCTGGGGAATTCTGGGATTTGAAGGCCACACATCTTAAAGTTGCCAAGGTTGAGAAATACTGGGGTAACTTGGTCCAGACTTCAACAGCACATATATGAAATGATGGAAATATTTTTACAACTTTGAAGACAGGAATGACAAGGAAGCCCTAACTGCATTTTAGTTCTCTTACATGAATGCTTAAGAACGATAGATTTCTTTGATAGTCTCAAACTTGTTGGAAATTTATTTCTGTTTTAATTTCTCCTCAGCAAACTCCCAGTTAATTCCTATACTGTAACCAAATCAGAGTAAACATGCATGTTGCTCAGCACAACTAGCTAAACATAACTAGCTGGATGCTTATTTATTCAATGTGAGCTAGTATTACAATCAGGTAACTGGCAAAACAGGACAAAAGGCAGTTAAAAGCAGGGAGAGAGATATAAACAGGAAAGCGAGAAAAGGTCAGGTGATTTAATAAAGACAATCTATATATCTTTATCTAAATGCACCAAACTTTCCAGGGTTGCTGGAAACCATTCTGTTGCTAATTAGCATGGCTGGTTCCAAGGGAGCTTTAACCCCTTTTGGTACATCATGGAGCAGAATAAAAATGAAAGGAGGACACCAGGTGATCTTTTCTCTATTCTTCTCCATGAAGGAAAAACTTAGGATGTTATAGCCAACATCCTTATCAGCTCCATGTACTGAATTATGTACTCTAAAGGGTGGTACCACCATTCATCATTTCATGCTTTGAGTCCCAATGGTTCTTTCAGCCTGACAAAGTGGTGCCTTGGCAGTGGCCTGGTAAGTATATTTGCCACCTTGTCATCAGTTGGGCAGTACTTCAATTTTTATTTTTTCTTTTGCTTTTGAGTCAGTCTTGACTCCTGGCACCTGCAGTTTTGTTGGCAAGATTTCAGAAGTGGTTTGCCATTGCCTGCTTTCTAGGGCTGAGAAAGCATTGGCCACCCAGTTGGCTTTGTGTCTAAGGCAGGACTAGAACTCATGGTCTCCCAGTTTCTAGCCTGGTGATTTAACCACAATACCAAACTGCCTCACACTTCAGTATTATCTGCCTCTTTTCTTGTATGTCCTTCACACTGCAGTTCAATAGCTACATGTCTCATATTGGGTCTGGACAGCTTGGTATCTGCATTTCCTAAAGCTAGATTTTCCATGAACATCTGTTGTTTTAAAACCCACTTATAAAAACACACTTTTTGGCACTTTTGTAGCTCTGTTAGAATCCATTTTTGTTTTAGTGCAATAATTCAATTGTTTTCCATGAGTTGTGATCACGTACACCCCTTGTCCAATTGTGCAGCACATTCTACCAGAATTTAGGATTCCTTTGTAAAATTTCTGAGATCTTTATAATTCTAATTCTAGGTGTCAGCAGCCCTTCAGAAAAATGTTACTACAGGTAGTCCTCATTTTGTGACCACAAATAGGATACACCACACCATTGCTAAGCATCACAGTTGTTACGTGAAACATCACATGATGATAGACTAATGACCTGACTTCCGCTGTGTCGTTAAGTGAATTACTCAGGCTCATTAAATGAGACATCATATAACTGCAACTTATGATTTTACTTCCATGTTTTCCATTATCTCTGCTTGTACAAGTTGTTTGGGAAACACACAACTGGCAATCTTGTGACCATGGGATGCTGAGACAGTTGTAAATAAATGCCTGTTAGTTGAGAAGCACCTGCATGTTGATCACATGAATCTGGTAATGTTGCACAGGTCTTAAATGCAAGGACAAATCCTAAAGTTACTTTTTCAGGTCTGTCCTGACTTCAAACGGATACTAAATGAGACAGTCAGTCTTATTTAGTATCCATAAGATTATCTGGGACACACTACACATCCTCTTCACGACCTGTTTTCCTTGTTACCTTCTGGGAGCCGCAGAACATCCGTAGCAGAACATCCAGATTCAGCCATAGTTTCATTCCATACAGCATTAACCTTGTGAAGTCTCAAGCTTCCTCCTTCCGTTATATATTCAAGATGGACAGTATTTAATATTTATTTGCTACGTATATGTAGGGGTGTGGGTCTATACATATGTTGTTCATAATATGTTTAGGTTGTGTCATGTATGTGTTTCACTTTGAGAGCGGGCAACTAAATTTCATTTTTGATGTGTGCCATTGTGCCCACAGTAAAAAAAATGACAATAATGGTGCTCCAGATGTTGATGTTGTTTTTCCCTTTTTGCTTCCTGGGTAGATTCTGAGTTCCATACATCAAACTAGATTGGCTTGCATTAGTATTTACAGACTGCAAGTCATTTGGGGATACCCCTTTTTCTTCATTAAAATGAGAAATGGATGTGTTTACGTTTCCAGTTTTTAAGTCCAAAATCTGTAACCTTTTGTTCTTATGCGATAGATAGTACTATTTCTAACTTCTGTAATTTATTCCTTTTTTTCCTCTAAGGATGAATGTCTACACTTGGCAACTAAATGCCATGATTATTACAATGCTTGCTCAAGGAGTAACTGTGTTGACTTGAGTTCTTGAAATTTTGCTGTCAAGTGCTTAGAGAACTTCATTACAATTCTAGTAGCGCTTGATATATAGCTATTCAGTATAGAGCCCCAGTTGAGCAGCCCTTATTTTTAGCCACACTGAATTCACTGGTTACTGAATTATAATAAAAAAAATAATGTCTTCTATTTCTTCTAGCTATATTTCCTGTCTTCTTTGACTGTTGCACAGAAGTAGCCAATCACATCCCCAGAAGATGGTTAAGAAGAGTGGTGAAATTTGAGATCCAAAAGAGTGATGATTTATGCAGAATACCGGCTGTGATGTAAGTGATACACAACACACACAATTGTACACCACATATACATGTACATGCATACCCAACAACAGGATATTCCAACAAAATGGATATCCATGAGACTTCATCAAAAAGTGCCTGACCACTCAATCCAATATAGCACAACCAACACAAGCTGTAAAAAAGATAACACTACCATACATCATAAATATTTCAGAAACCACCAATAGACTATTGCAACCATGTAGCATCAGTGTAGTACACAAACCAAATAAAACTCTCCAAAACTTCCAAAGTTAACCAAAAGTCCCAGCAGCCTAGAAGAAAAAACAGGAGCTACCTATAACATACAGTGTAAAGGCTGCAACAGCACTACATAGGACAAACAGGCAGAAGACTAGGAGAATACATCCACAACTAACAGTCATAAGACATGATAAAATCTCTTGAGTTTCACAACACATGAACAGACTTAGCCATAGTTTCAACTGGGAAACTGTGACCATCCTAAACCAAGCCAAGTCCAAAAAGCTGGAGAATTCCTGGAAATAATTAACAACAACAACAACAACAATAAAGTTGGAAGGGACCTTGGAGGTCACCTAGTCCGACCCCCTGCGCAGGCAGGAAACCCTATACCATTTCAGAGAAATGGCTGTCCAATCTTCTTAAAAAATTTCAATGTTGGAACATTCACAACTTCTGGAGGCAGGTTGTTCCACTGATTAATTTTAAGTTAAGTTTGGCACTTTGACAAATCGTCCATTGATAAGCACATAGACATAAACCATATCTATGTACCATTCAAAAGAGACAATCTACAAGCCAAAAAGGGAACAAAAAGACGAAAACACCTGCCACCAGTAATCAGCACCTAGATGAGCATAGATTGACTCCAAGATTAACATCAGACCAACAATCAAAAAGTAAACAATACCCCAATCAAGGATCTGCCAAACAAGCTAACCTAAACAGCCCAACCAAAGAACCACCAAGACCACTCCCACCAATAGGGCTAGGCTAGCCACTGGAATATAAATTGAGAGCAAACCACATTCTTTAGTAGCACTGATGATATTATCTAGCTTGGGTAATGAGACGTCTGCAAGGAAACAACCAAGCTCAGAAAGCACCAAGGACTTTTGTGCTTACTACCAAGCATTAACTTTGCTTTCTTTTGCCACAGTCATTATCCTTCTACATTTTTTTTTTGTATTTTGAGACTTTCTTCAGTTCGCTTTCTTCTTTTCTGCTCTTGCCAAGAACTGTGACATCCACTGTCCACACATTTTTGTCCTTTTTATGCATAATTGTTAAATCTGGGTATTATGTGGCAAATGCTTGTCTCTTTGAATTCTAAAGTCACTCTAGATTCTTTATTGTCTCTTACTTTGTCTATTTTATGGTCCCACCAGTTCTTGACTGCAGACAAATTATATTCTTTGCAGATATTGTTATTAGTTCTTTTTAAAATCTTTTTTTTCTCATCCTCATAGCCTTCACACCAGGCGCAAAAAGCTATGTGTAAGTCCATTGAATAAAAATGTGAAGAGATGGATGAAGCAAATGACCAGGTGTTGCCAGAGAAGTGATCCAGAAATCTGGAAAACGAGAAAACTCAGAAGAGGGAGGAAAACTATGAGGAAAGATCACATATTTGCTATGTGCAAGAAAGATGCTGCAATCTGCACCATGCAATAAATATGATAAAAGTCTCAGAATAATGGATCCCATAAACATTTTAACTTGTCTTTCATTTAAAACTCCTTCCTGAAAAGACTACCACAGCTGAATGTTTCCAGGTAATGGCCAGGTCCACAAATCATAAAATTGTTCTTAGTTTGCACATTCTGTTTAAGTCATGACCTGTGATTGATAAAGCACATTGTGTAGGGTCATATAAGATACTAACCATCATACGATCATTGATTTTGCTTATACAGGTAGTCCTTGACTTACAACCATTCATTTAGTGGTACTTCAAAGTTACAATGGCACTAAAAAATGATTTACGACTGTTGCAACCTGAATTAAAGTAACTAGAAGAATAAATTGTATAGACATGGCAGGAGCCCTACAAATATATCAAACACATTAGCCCCGGATCAGGGAACAGAGCCCGGGGATAAGGACTTCTTGGATCCACAAGACAGAGAGTGGGTATCATCCTTAACTCTGGGGGAAGGATGATATTCTAGAGCAGGCATGTCAAACTTACAATGTCATGTGACGTCGCGTGACGTATTGCGACTTTTTTCCCATTGCTGGCAATTGGGTGGGCGCGGTTTCGGCGTGATGCATCCGGCCTGCAGGCTGGCAGTTTGACATGCCTGTTCTAGAGCGTGTGGATGAGACAGAGAAGGCAGACTTCCTAGGCCCCATATAATGGCAATGCTTAATAGACTGGATCTGAAATGTCCCCACTCTAGCCAAATATAGCAGACAAGCAGAAACAAAGGGGGATAGGTACTCAGATAACTAGGCTCTATGCCAGGGGTGTCAAACTGCCGGCCCGTGGGCCGGTTTCATCATACCGGAGCCATGCCCACCCCATTACCAGCAATGGCGAAAAAGCTCCGATACGTCGCACAATGTCACGTGACGTCGCGAGTTTGACATGCCTGCTCTGTGCCATGTTGCACACACATACACTTTTGCAATTGATAGCTTAAAGATGAGAACAACTACACATCTGTGATCAATTGCAAAAGTGTATGTCCTCCACACGTCTCCCCTTACCACTGATTCCCTGTTTCCATGACACTCTTTCCCATGCTGCCACTATTAAAGGTACACAAATAAAAATTGCTATCACTATCTATTAATCCCTGGGAGATATTAAGCTTGGTTAGGGATTCAATCCCAAAGGGCCAAGTCTAAGGTGGGGAGAACTTTGTCTTCTTTCTTCTTTGCTTCCCTCATCTTCCCCACCTGCATTCAGCCTGTAAGCCCTATGGCCATGGGGATGCCTCACTCCCCAGTAGGAAAGGGAGCAGGTGAGCAAAGCAGAGAAATTCCTTGTTTTCATCACATGTTCACTTTATGTGCAAAGCATCCTGTCTTCCCCCAGTCCCTCTGAGCAGCTATATCAATTCCCATCCTCAATGCTCCAGCCCTGCTTTGCTCCTAGCATCTGCTTCTGCATCATCTCCATTCCCCAATTGTTCCCTTTAAGATCAAGAATATAAGAAAGATCACCCAGCGTCTGACTTTCCACCACTAATCTGCTGCTGTTATATAGTTATGTTGCATAAAAGGGTTAAAACTGAAGGTGACTCCCTCTGAAACACTTCATGATTATTGTTTCCAGAGGCTTGGGAACGTTTTGTCTCCTTTTGATATAAATAATATGAATTATTGCTTATTTGTCTGTCTCTATTTCCCTGCTTTTGTCTGCCTTTTAAAGCATTTTACCAGTTCACTGCTATTTTAGGACTGAGAACAAGTAAACATAAAGCTATATTTTTTGCTGGCTGTATTGAATGGTGTGTGCACTTGCTCTGATCTGTATATAGGCTGGGAGCATGTTGGGTATAAACAACACTGGAAATTAGAGACAGTAATGTTCCAATTCAACTTAGAGCAATTGTAGAATAAATTAGTCTATGATGCTGTTTAAATAAAGGTAGCCAAGCTGTGTTGAGTCTCTCAATGACAAATGGCAGAGACATTTAGGCCATAAACAAAAATATACTCTATTAACAACAGAGCCAGTTTGGTCTAGTGCAGGGGTAGGCAACATCGGGTCTTTTATGACTCATGGACTTCAACTCCCAGAATTCCTGAGTCAGCTGACTCAGGAATTCTGGGAGTTGAAGTCCATGAGTCATAAAAAAGCTGAAGTTGCCTACCCCTGGTCTAGTGGTTAAATCACCAGGCTAGAAAGCAGGAGAACATGAGTTCTAGTCTCACCTTAGCCATGAAAGCCACAGGGTGACCTTGAGCCAGTCACTCTCTCTCAGCCTAACCCACCTCACAGGGTTGTCATTGTATGGAAAATAGGAAGAGGAAGGTGTGTTGGGTATGTTTGCCACCTTGAATTATTTGTAAAAATAATAAAGGCTACTAATAAAATAATAAAGGATACTAATAAATAAATCTCAATCTGAGTACATACACCACAGCCTAAGATGGCGCTTTATACATAATTCATTCTAATGCAATGTATTAGTAAAAGGCGTGGAAAATATTCAATGCCACTGAATATTCCATGTTTTCTTTATTCATAGGGTTGCCAGGTGTCCACTATTTGAGTGGACAGTCCACTTTTTTCACATTATGTTCACTATTTTTTTTCACAAAATAGTGGACATTTTTTTTATTCAAAAGCTTTATGATGAAATGGTACGTAATCTAAAGCTGTACAGTCTACTTTTTTTACTACTTAGCCCCCCCCCCCGCTTGTCCGCTATTTTTTGGAAGCAGACCTGGCAACCCTATTTATTCACTGTATGTAACAAAAGTAAAACTGTAGCACACAAGCTAAACCAGCTGCATTTTACAAAAGCTTTATCATGCAATGACTGTCATAATCTTCTTCTTTAATCATATATCTCATTCCCAACACAGGCTGAACAGCCTTTTGGAATTTCATAATCCATGAGAAAAGTATTATTTTCCTTCTGAAAACAAGATTATCTCACCACCATTTCAGATCTATAATATTTTGCCATTATTATCTTTGGGGTGTGGCTAGAATTTATATGACCCAAAATGGGTTTGAGCATCTGGTGAGATTGAGATTATGCTCCCTCCCTCTGATCATTAGCCAATTCCAGCACAACCATTTCTCTTGCAGTATTTGTCCCCTCTGTCAATGTTTTGTTTCCTGAATTCCTCTCATATCAATCATCTCCTCCCCTGGCTATTTTTGAAATCAATTTTTCTCCAGGCTTTAAGCCAGATAAGGAGGGGAAAGCAGATTTACACTGTTTTATATGATGGGGGGGGGGGCAGTGGTTTATTTTCTAATTTGTATTTGTAAAATTCTAAAATGGTAACAATGGAAAAAAATTTGTTCCTTTTACTGCAGTTGCAAGATAGCTTTTCCTTGCTGCCTGAAAATAATGAGAGACATAATACTGGGTGCTATTATTTATCAATCACAGCCACTTCCCTACTCGTGATTAGGCCTGAAGTTGCCTCAGTGGCTAGAGGTTTGGTTTTATCAGTGTACAGACCTAGCTGATACATGATCATGTTCAGGTCTGTCTTCTTTCTCTCTAGAGTTGATTCTGCCTTGATGTGTCTTTTTGTGTTTTGTCTATATTGTCCACGTTACAGTCTTTCAAGTATTGCTTAATTAATTATGAAAACAGTCTTGTAGGTGCATATTTATGATTGGAAACCACTTTCCCATACGTTTATTTTCCATCATTTTGAATTTGTGGGATGATTAGATGGGATGTGTGAAGTGACACAAGGGGAAAATATTCTTGAGAAGTTCAGGAAAAGTTCCAAAACTGTACAATTGCATAATAACACCAGTCCCATCTCATTCATACTGCAGGAACCTTCCTACCTAATGTGTCTCCACTGACTTGTGACATGCTAAAGAGAGATAGCAGCAAAGCCCACACAGAGAACCAATCACATTGCTTATAACCAGTGGCGCCAGTATTTCCTGGTGACTGCTGGACAAGTCCCTGCAATTTTTCTGGCAAAACAGAAGCAATTTCCCTTTGTCTGCTTCCTAGGGCTGAACGATTGTGATTGGTCCAAAGTCACCCAGCTGGTTTCATGCCTAAGGCAAGACTATAACTCACAGTCTTCTTGTTTCTAGCCTGGTGCTTTAACCACTACATCAACTTGGCTCTAACTACATATTGTGGAAATTCAAATCCAACACATGAAGTTGGGGAATATTTATTTAGTCCAGTGGTTCTCAACCTTTTTACTGCCGCAACCCCAACCGGTCGTAAGTCGAGGACTAAACCGGTCGTAAGTCGAGGACTAAACCGGTCGTAAGTCGAGGACTACCCAACCGGTCGTAAGTCGAGGACTTTCCCTACCCGGGAGTGCCGCACATGCGTGGTTCCGCCCCCTGTGCTGGCCGAGGCGTAGCTGGCAAGCGGCAGAGACGGAGCAGGCCGACCACCAGCTGGCCCAGCCCAAGGGAGGTAAGGCACCCGCCGGAAAAGGGAAAAAAATGGCAGACAAAAAAATGGCGGACAGCCTTGCTTGGCGACCCCCGTGAAATGGTCGATTGACCCCAAATGGGGTCCCGACCCACAGGTTGAGAACCACTGATTTAGTCCAACTTTCTGACTTCAAAAGTAGCTAGTGATGTGCTTTGTGATATCAGCAGAGGCAAGGAGTTCAAAGCTCTTTCACAAAAAGGCGTAAGAGTGTCTGATTTGCAAAACTAAAAACAACACGTCTGAAATGCCACTGAAAAAGATTTGCCCCACGAAACAGCTTTCAGTATGCTAAACTACTGTAGTCAGGCCAAACAAACAGGCAGAAATAAAATAAAATTTGAATTTTTAATTAAAGAGATTTAAGCATGGGGAGCTGTAAAAAATTATTTCCTGGTAACTCCACAGTTTATCAATGAGCCTGTGTGATGCATGCAATCTGCTGAGATGTTACATTGACTAGCTCTCTGGCAGCTTTTCTTCTATAATAAGAGATTTAGTGAGAAAAATGGAGATGGACAGCTGTGTAGTTCTCTGAAGGAATTAGTGATGATAAAATGATAAGTTGAGAAGATGAGATAAATTTATTATCAAGGTTTACTTTATTTAGATAGAAAAATATAATGCAAAGATCCCGTACACCTCAAAATTAAGACAAGATGCAAATACTGATTTATAAAACTAAAATCTACATCTATACAAGTACATTATTATACATGGTTCCAGCAACTACATGAAATTTCATGACTTTCTTAAAAGCTGCAGAATTGCAGTCGGGCAGAGGAAAAGCTAAATAAAATTAAACTATTCTATCAAGCCTTTGAAATATGATGTATGTTATATAAATGATGGAGGACATATTTACAGTAGTGTAAGGGCAATGTGTGTTTGCCACACAAACTCACTCAATTCTATTTCACCCATTTTTATTTGGACAAAAGTGTTGCCAGAGAGTGATGTTACAGAATCTTTCTTTCAACAAAGGCAAAACTAATTGAAACTGTTCTTTGTTTGTTCATTCATAGGAACTCATAGAGATAAAAAAAACAGAAACAGATCTTGTCTCAAACATCCACCCCATTATAAGGCATGGGTTGTTTCAGTCTAGGCTACAGGAACTGGTTGTCAAACCAACTACATGAAACAAAGCTGGCTGACTCCCCTGGAGAAATGGGCACTTGCCTGGTACACAGGGTGAATCCTAACGACAATTTACAGCAGATGGCATCAGCCTTTGTACCATGCTAGCTCCTCTGGGCCTTTCAGCACAGGCTTCTCTGGAGCAGCCATACTCTGGGTGAGGGAAAGCTCAGGTTGCTGTTCAGTTGGCTTTGCGTCTTAAGCAGCTACAAACACAAATAGTAGTTGGAAGTGGGAGCTGTGCTTGCGATGGCCCTGTGTGGCCTGCAAAGGTGCAGTAGGCTACTCTAGGCCCAATGTTTTCTCCCGGAGATATCAAGAAGAGAATGCAAAACCATAACGCTTAGTTTTTGATCCGCATGCTTTCCCATGCAGAATAAAAGCTATCCTATACAACTAAAGGTTCAAACCATAATAGGTGGATCCAGACTCTTTTCTTTGTTAGATACTAGCTTCTAAAATGCAATTCTGGATTTTACGTACATGACTTAGAAGATGGCCTGTAAGAACGTCAACTGAACCATTTCAGCCAGTTCATAATCTTCATAAGTGAGTGCCTGAGTCCTGCAAATAACTGAACCACCACTTGGTTTCATGTACCTTAATTGAAGATTGGATATTGCTGTGAAATTGTAAGAATATCTAAACAAGAACTGCAAAATAGCTCTGGATTTCTCAGGCGTTTTAGGAAGGTGGAATCTTGATTGATCAGAATATTCACACCCCAAATCTCTTTTTATGAAGATGACCTGTTCAGGCTGAGGAGAGAAGTATGAATGATTCAAATAAATAAATATACACATGATAGTATATTAACATAACATAAAAACAGTCTTATGTGCATCTATGTGACACACAAATGAACATGCAATAGCGAGAGGACACTAGAAAGTCTCTCATTCACACAACATAACAGCAATTTGGGGTGAGGCAAAACAGCAGGAGCATTCCAGTATCTCACCAGTGTTGTCAGCAACCCACACCTATTTCATGCAAAAGACAGCTTTGAGAATACAAAAAAGGTTTTCACAAACATTTGTATTATGTATAACACACACACACGTAGGAAACAATCAAGCACAGCACATGAATCACTAAAACAGGCCATCGTTTTTTAAGTACAGGAACCCTATCAAGTTCTGCCAGTCTACTCCCTTGCTCATACAGTACAGTCCTATTTTGAGACACATCATGCATCAGGCAGGTTGTATAAATTTCCCAATGTGTAATTAATCCTCAATTGACTAATTATCATAACAAGATAATCTCTTTAAATTGCAGTAAAGGCACACAAAGCATCTTCTGCAAAAATAAAGTACTGCCTAAAACAAGTAATCCTGTACTGTAATCCACTTAACTGAGAGCAAGTGCTACCTCAGTGAACTTTCAGCTTGAGGGGGGAAGGCAATTACGGATGCAAAGAGTACATAGCAACTAAAAAAAGGAAAACAATAAAGATGTACAGTGCAGTTGTATACATTTGTCTTTCTCATCCTGATCCCTCCAAATGTGGTTGGATTAGAACTTTGATCTGGAATTAGTTGGGTTGCAATCTAGCCTGTTTGGAGACTGCCATATTGGAGAGGGTATCTATACAATTCTTTTTAAAGAAAGAGGAAATTAAAGTCTTCTTTAAATCAAAATTGACTCTTGGTGACTTTGTGGACTTTTCCAGATGCTTTTCATGACAAGAGAATGGAAGTAGCTTCCAATCACTTTCTTGGATGTTTCTCCAGCTTCCCAGATCAGCCCAAGGGAAGACCAGGAGTTTTCTCTGGCCTCCTGTCTAAGTAGCAATCAAGTCCAACCCTGTAAGTTTTTGGAGAGCAGCCAACCAGATTTACTGAGAAATACCAATTACAGCATTCATAATACTCACACCCAATGAACGTGGGGTTGCAATCTTGTTATCTATCCTTATGCCAAGCTGTTTTGTTATACTTGTAGTGTTGCATCTTTACCACCTTAGTCATCCAGTATACAGAAGACAAATCCTGTAAAAATGTTTTACTTAAAATAAAAAGATAGAAAATTCTAGATCATTCTGCCAGATTACTGTACATTCACTCCTGCTACTGAAATACATGATGAGAAGACACTGTTAATAATAATAATAATAGTAAAGTTGGAAGGGACCTTGAAGGTCATCTAATCCAACCCCCTGCTCAGGCAGGAATCCGTATACCATTTCGGACAAATGGCTGTCCAGTCTCTTCTTAAAAACTTCCAGTGTTGGAGCATTCACCGCTTCTGGAGGCAGGTTGTTCCACTGGTTAATTGTTCTCACGGTCAGGAAGTTTCTCCTTAGTTCTAGATTGCTTCTCTCCTTGATTAGTTTCCACCCGTTGCTTCTTGTCCTGCCTCCAGGCGCTTTGGAAAATAGCTTGACTCCCTCTTCTTTATGGCAACCCCTGAGATATTGGAACACTGCTATCATGTCCCCCCTCGTCCTTCTCTTCATTAAACTAGACATACCCAATTCCAGCANCCTTATATGCTTTAGCCTCCAGTCCCCTAATCATCTTTGTTGCTCTTCTCTGCACTCTTTCTAAAGTCTCAACATCTTTTTTACATCGCGGTGACCAAAACTGGATGCAGTATTCCAAGTGTGGCCTTACCAAGGCATTGTAAAGTGGTATTAACACTTCACGTGATCTTGATTCTATCCCTCTGTTAATGCAGCCTAGAAAGAATTAAAGGGATTCGAACCCCAACTCGCGTCATGTTAGACGGTTTCCTTACCCTGCACGCCATTGCGTCCCTCTGTTGTTGACTTGTTTAGGAACACCCGATGGTCATCTAGGTTGCTACTGTAAGAACAGAACGTTTTGGCTGTTGGCCTAGGCCAGCATTGACATCAACACTTTTCCAGGGAATAAGCCAGGTATACTAAGTATTCATTCAGGAGAAAGCTCGGTTGTTTTCTAAATCTGGAGTCATGTCACTAAATCTAGGAGAACTGTTTTATTAACAGTGTATGATTACATTTGAATAAATATTTATTAGAATGCATAGAGTAAATAGGAATGATTTAAGGGTACCTGAGGGTAAATTTGGTTCTGCTCACATTATAATCATCCTTCTCCAAACTGGTACCTTCTGGTTATATTGGGTCACAAGTTACGATAGCCATACTGGCTAAGAAAGATGGAAAGTGCATTTGGACAGTAATAGATTTGGAGAGATTATTGTAAAGTATCAGTCTAATAAGTGGCAGCTTTTAATTAGCTTCAGAAAAGTAAATATACAAAACAGGAGTTGGGAAGGTAATGGCTATTTGAAAAATAAAGCATTAAAAAAAAATCTTGACAGATGAGACACCTGCTCTTATAACGTGGATAGTAATCCAGGACTGATTTATACAGATCTGCACATACCTGGAGAGGAGCACTTGACACCATAGCATGCAGTTGCAGGTCCTTTTTGCAAAGTATTCAAATACTATAACAAATCAGTAAGTACCAAGAACGTCGTTCAAAAAGAAAGTCGTTATCACTGGAGTTTTTGTTAATGATTTTGGAAGACATAATTTTGGAGAGAACTTAATAAAATGGATAAGATCATTTTACATTTCCCCAAAAATCACAAATGATTGTTAATGGAGATCCTGTGAGATTTTTTAAAAAAGGAACAATGGAGGGATACCTTCTGCTTCCTCCATTGTTTATTCTGGTTCTTGAAATACAGAGTAAACAAGAGAGATTGGTGGGAGTAAAGATTAAAAAAATGTAAATTAAGGCCTTTTACGGATGATTTACTGATAGTTATGGAAGTTCCTTTAAAGGGAATTGAAATATTAATGGAAAATTAAGAGAATTTGGTGCATTAGCAGGTTTGAATATTAATAAAGAGAAGACAAAAATGTTAACAAAAATATGAAAGTAGAAGATCAAACAGAACTGATGAATAAATGTTTCAGATAATATCTGTTTTGACAACTGATGTACAATTTAAACAGTGGCAGAAGGATATGTCTAAATTTGTGTGGCACTGGAAAAACCATTAATTAAATATAAGATGTTACACAGAAATTGTCGAGAACATATAAAGGTGCTTTAGATTTATGTTAGAAATGAATAACAAGAGAAAACATTTTATCATGTTTGGTGACCATGTAAAAGAACTAGAAAATTCTGGGTTCAAATACACAAATACTTCAAACTTTAAAATTCAGAAGATTTTAAAGATGTATATACAACTGAGATTCTTTTGTGATTGATTAACAAACATTTGGAAAAAAGTTATGGAATTTGTTTTACACATAATAACTGCAGCAAGATTATTGGATGCATAAAGATGGAAAGATTTGGAACTACCCATAATGGAGGAATGGTTGGTAAAGATGATGGAACTTACTGAGATGGCTAAATTGAGTTCCTTGATCAGATAACAGACAGTTATCTATGTTTACTGCTGACTGGAGACCCCTGATGACTTTTGTGTAAAACAGAAAAAAACAGAAAAAAAATGATTTCATGAAGAAGAGAGATATTTACGGTATTTATTTATACTTGTACTATAACTACTGTTAAGAACTTTGGAAGTTTTGTATCTTTGTTATTTTTTACTTTTCTTTTACTTTTTCCCCTTTTCTTGCACTTCCAGCTTTTGCTTTGATTTCTTTCTTTCTTTTGCTTTATATTAGATTGTGTTAGTTATCTTCCTTTTTAAAACTATTTAGTCAAATATACATATATGTACATACATACATATAGGGAGTTTTCATTCTTACTAAAGCACAAATAACATCAAAAAGATTGTGCAATCCACAGTTTTCAAGATTGCTTTTCTACAGCTACCCCATGAAAATTCTCCTGGCCATTTTTTTTAAAAATCCCAACAAAAATGTGGTGAGAAAGCACAAAAGCCAGCATGATTTTCTGCTAATTTTCAAAGGGGAACAAACAAAACTTGGTATGCTAAGTAGCAGTGAGCAAAGCTTAGAGAGACAGAGGCCGCAATTCACATCCTATCATTCAAAGGTCATCTGGTGAATTGAAGATATTATAGCCTGACTTACTGTGGCCCTCAGCTGCATACCATACATACATATATACATACATACATACAGTACATATATTAGAAGTGTGATTGATAGCTGCCAAAATATTACCTACCCATCCTAAAGCAGTCTATAAAACATTAGTTCAACAATACACTGATAAACCATATCAGAGGGCATTTGGTTACTGGCTCAACTCTTTGAAATCAATTAAATTTATCTTGGAATCACAGTGTATTTAGGATAAAAGCCAAAGTGTTCAATTTATAGTTGCAATATACCTGGCTTCATTGTCTAAGAACTCTTTCCATGTAAAATTATAGATCAGTTAGAATTGGATTTCATCATAGTATATGCAAATAAACTGCACTCAACTTTTTGACGCAAGTACCATTTCCTAGAAAAAACAGCTCTTCTGTAATGAATCAACTCTGAGCAAGTCAATTTATGTAAATATTTATCAAGAATTGTTTTTTAAGTAAATGCCGTTATTTTCTTTTTCCCATTCTTGGCCATGCCAAATAGATTATATTCAGAGTTATGCTTAAGAAACATTATCATTCTTTTTGCCTTGCAAACCTTTTGAACTACCATGTCAACCAAAGGAATAAATGAACATTTGCATGTCTGCTACATAACAATATCATGCTAATGGGATTATACCAGGTACTAAATATTTATTATTAGGAATAATCTCTATGCCAGTGGTGGCGAACCTATGGCATGCGTGCCAGAGGCGGCACTCAGAGCCCTCTCTGTTGGCACACGCGCCATCACTGCCAGCAGCAGGTCCATCAGGCCACCACCGCCGCCTGGAGCAGGAGCCTCACCAACCATTGTCGATTGGTGGACTGGAAGAAAAGGGAGGGGGAAGCATTTTACATGCGTGCATGCGTGCATGGGGCCATGACCACGCACACGCTGCAAGTGGGGCGGGGCTAGTGCCTGCATGATACTCACTAGCCCTGCCCCGTTCTTGCGTGGTACAGTGCCTTGTATCTGCACCCTGCGGCACGGCAGCGGCCGTTTTTGCGCCTTGCATCACGGTGGCTCATTTTTGCACCCCCAGTTTTTGTGTGGCAGAGGCGGCACCCCCAGTTTTTTTGTGGCAGAGGCGGCACCTGCCCCCCCCCCTGAAGGCACCACAATGCTGATGCGGCCCTGACACTTTGCAATAAATAAGTGGGTTTTGGGTTGCGGTTTGGGCACTTGGTCTCTAAAAGTTTCGCCATCACTGCTCTATGCCATCCAATAGAATTAAAGTTCCCAAGGGAGTTATTCCTGGAAGAAGAAATAACTATTTGCTTTACTGATTTATAGTCTGTCTTTTCTCCAAAGAGATTAAGGTACTTTATCTAGAAAATTCACTTCATTGTATACACCCACTCATATAATTTGATTTTTAAAAAAGCAACTAACTCAAAGACCCAATGAGTTTCTATGGCTGATCAGAGACTTGAATCTGGCTCTCCTAGTTCTAATCCAACCCCTTGACTGCTATATCTCACTGACTCTTAAAATCCTTGAAGTCTATAGCATGTACATTATATGCCAGCTGCACATTCTGGTTCTATGTCTCATCTGAAAAAAGGGTAATTTCTATTATTTCTATTAGGGTGAGTAGCTGAGGATGCTTTAATCAAATATTTAATGTGCTTTATGTGCAACTGAGTTGTTCAGGCTTCATATCCATAATGTCTCTTATAAAGCTTTTATTATGCTTTTGCCCTGCTTCATTTGCAGAATTTTACTGGAGGTCTAGATATTACTGCCTTTATTTTCTTATCCTTTCATTGTTTATCATAGCATCTTCCTTTTAGTTCTGAATTTTTCAAGAAATCTGTTAGAATGAAAAACTGGAATAACTGCATAAGGAATGGTAGCTGAAATATTTAATAACCCAACTGAAGAGATCTATCTATGGTCAAAATACTCAAGAGGGTAGCTGTAACATTACAACTGAAGTACATCAAAACAAGTGTAGCTTCAATCTGTTGCAATTACCAATGGTCTTTTAGTCCATATCCTGTGGACACCCCTGACATGTAACTTAGTAGTAAGTTTGGAATATGGCTAACTTTGTCTTGGCTCCAAAACCATGTACAGTTGGCTAGAAAAAAACCAGCATTTCAGAAGAAGCAATCAGGAGACACTTCTATTCTGCTGCTTGGAAAACTACATATTTGCATCTATGTCATCCAAACATTTTAATATTTTTTCCCAAATGCCTAGAAATCTAATTCCCCCAAATATTTCTCAACTGGATGAATAAATTAAAAAAGGTGGGAAAGGAAAAAAGTTGTGACCCCAAGCATCTGGAAAATGGCAGGTTCAAAGAGACTAAGTTACAACATCTATTATTTGGGAGTTACATTACAGCTGTACTTGCCTTCCTGGAAATTTAAGTAAACCTGAAACAATGCCCTTGTAGCAAAGCAACTTAGTTTAACTAAAATAGAAGCAAACTATATCTACCTTCTGCACATTCTTTCTTCTATGTATACTTATACTTTGTTTATGTAGTTATTTATGTAGTAATTTTCTTCTTTTTTTAACAAAAAACAAACCCTCTCCTTTTCTATGAAATCATCTCACAATCGATATGGTATGTGACAATGTAAGGCCACTGAAGAGAAAATATGTTGTAATGGCATTGCAGTAGGAAATGAATAGTCTATTAAAAATAATTATAGAGGCAGAAAGCAAACCCTTGTTTTCACAAACTACATAAAGAAATAACATTACCTGTGATAGGTGATTATAGAGAATATATGAGAATAAAGACTTAAAGCTCTAGATAGGATTTTTATGCGTCAGGAAAAGTATTAGAAATTATTTGCTATTTTTCAATACCTGTTCTCCTGTTCATTATTGGTTAAAAAAAAGACTGATTTTGCAACATACAATTCCTGATTAGAGAAAGTAACTTTGTGCGAAATTCAATTACTAAACAAAATTAGAACTTATGTTTTATATTATTAAGACATTTAAAACAGAGGGTTTCATGGAGATAAGTACCCAGATTAAGCCAGTTTTGAGATTTAAATTTAAAAGCAGCAAAAAAAAATTACTTCAGGATAAATTTAATTTTATAAATAGATTTACAATTTGTATTATCTCGCTTGATTGGCACACAAAATAAGTATTGTCCACTTCCAAATATATCTTTGTGTTATTTATTAGAGGCAGTTCTTGTTCATGCCAGGCAGGAACATAATAATGTTCACTGAATATAAAGTTAGCAATATTATTCTACTTTTTGCAAAATATTAAAGCATAAAGTAAAATAATATTACTAACTTTATCTTCAGGAGTAATTATATGTGTGCCTGCCTAAATATATATATTACTTCAAATATTTATATAAGCTTAAATACAGGATATACATGAAATAATAAAAGAATAAATTAAAATAATTGAATAAATATTGAAAATTATCATTACTTTCCACAAAGCTAAGATGCTGGACTTTTAATATTTTGAAAATATCAAAACATGTTCTACCATATATTCTTCTGAACAAACTGCTTCCAATAGCAGGCAACCTGCTGAAGATAAGTCCACAAAGAGGACTGCAAGTCAATAGACCCCTTTATTGGAAGTAATTAAGATGCATTAAAAGTTTCCATATGGTCACAACAGCTTCATTCCTTACAGCACCAACTGTCCTTCAAACTGAAGATGCAAGGAAGTAAATCAAGAACCTTTTGAATCCCATTGAGTTATTTTTATGAGAAATTTCCCCAGTATGACATCATTCAGAGTCATTAATACCAACAGCATCATTCCCAATCAGTATGTTTGCTCCATCTTTGTGCACGTTTAACAGTTGCTGCTAACGCCCAACTAAAGGAAGCTAACTTTTTAAATAACAATCACCAGATCTTTTACTTTTTCTCATGCTGATTCCCCCGCCCAATGAAAGATTCATCCCCTTGGATAAGTAACACGATGCTTCTGGACTCAAATAAGAAGAGCGCCTTCCTCCCATTGCTAAGCAACCGTCTCCTCTTTCTCACCAGAGGACCTAGAGCCGCACTACCCTCACCCTGCAGTCAGCAGTGATCTCCTATTGGGTGCCGGGGTCTGACGTCACGCACTCCATTACCGGCCCGGGCCTCAGAGAAGCGCCCATTGGCCACCCATTCTCTGGCCACGCGGCGTCACTTTCTCACACCACCCCCGCCCTTTTTTTTTCATTCCGCTTCGCTCATTGGCGGGAAAGGTAAGAGGCAGAGGCTTCGGAGCGCCGGCTTCTGACAGGGCAAAGGGAGCTGCCACTCACCAGTTTCGAGTGGCAGCCGAGGCGGCGGGGCTGGTTTAAAGGCGCATCTCCAGAACTGTTGCCTTTCAAAGCTACCGATTCGGCGATTGAGGTTGAAGGCGAGCCATTGCTGCACACAGGTGGGTTGGACCTGGAGGGAGCGGAGACATTATTAGTATTTTTTTATTATTGTGGTTGCGATTATTAAGTGTGCTATTCGTGTGGTCCAACAAAGCAAAGCAATCCTCTCCACCTCTCTATAAATTCCCAATGGGATTCACTTTCAGAAAACCTTGTATAGAATTAAAAGCAAAAAAGAAAAGGAAAGGGGAAAAAAAAGAATTGGATAGGTAGAGGATTTTGCCCTTTAAGAGAGGATTCTTCCGCGATCATTTATGGAGTTATAGAATTAGATGGGATCCTCTTCTAAACCTTTGTTTGCTTGGTTAAGATTAGTTTTTTTTTGTTCTTGCTTTCTTTCGTTTTCTTGAAGGACAATGTAAAAATGTGTGGATACATGAATTTATTTTAAAAGACTATCAGAGATCCCAGATAGGATGAACCCCAGATACAGGAAGGGATTTGTCATTCATAAGACTAGTTTGAGATTAAGGGGCGCTTTTTGCAATAGGTCTCTGGTGCATACTCACCTTCCCTGTTTCCTCCTGGGAATCCTGTCACTATGATTGTTAGGTCTGCTGAAGAACCAAAGGATAACTCCAAGAGAATAGAACAAATGGTAGGTGTGAAAAGTCAGCCACAATCTGAGCTTTTAATTATGTTTTTAATGCAAACGTAATTGGTTGGAGATGGTGGTGTAGAACATGTTCCCAGAAAGTGAGACTATTTGCTCAGCCACATCCTGGTAGTGTAGGTTTTACTGCAAAGCTCAGTCATTCACCCCATTCAGGGGCGTGGGTTGTCTGAGAGAGCTGCCTGCATCTCTTGCTTAAATTCTTCTTTTAGGCAGCATAGCAACAAGGAAATTGGCTTGTCTTAAGTGGGCAGAGGCGGCAATTGAAACTGTCTTTCTTATGACATTTGCATTAGGTCTATTCTTTCCTACAGAGACTAAGGGAAGGCAGGTAGGTCATGGGAGTGGGCATTATTTTGTCACTGAATTGTCTGCCTTCTCTCAGGTGCCCTGCCCAAACAAAATCCAGAAGCGATTGTTCCTTGAAAATATTAGGCACTTGTCCATTTGTGCAAACAAATTGTTCTTTCCCCTTCCTTCTCATGAAGTTTTCTCAAATAACTAATGAAGAAGATAATGATTAGGACAGAGAGTTGAACCTTGGCACTTTTAAGAGGTGTAGACCAATTCCCAGAATTCCTCAGCCAGTAAAGGAATTGCACTCTTTCAAACTCAAAATCCCTTTGAAAATGGAGGTGTCTTAGTTGAATGCATTAAAGTTGTTCAGGATATAACAATTAACATTAAAAAAATTACAAAATATTAACAGGAAAAAAATTCTTACAAATTACATTGGACTGGAACAAATAAAAGAATAATATATGATAATTTGGCAGTTTAAATATAATACAGGAGTCATATTAAAAGTTGGCTAAAACAGCCAAAGCAGTAAGAATTGTCAGTTTAAATAATAAAAATTAAGACTTTCTAATCTGAAACAATCCATCTGGATTCATAGTATGAAGAAATTTAGATACGAAGTCCTTACGTGACTTATTTTTACAATGCATTACATTATCCACTCATAAAGTATTTCTAATTTGGTGACCCAACTTTCATTGGCTTCATAATACATTAAACCTTGTACGCCCTTATGGTTCTTAATACATTATGTGAACCCTGCACAAATCTATATAATTGGATTGTCATTTGGAACAGCTGTCTTAATTGAAGGGAAAATTATGGACAGATGGTTAGATGAAGAGCACGAAAATTAGCTCCTTGCTCTATCTGTGAAACTAGTGAATGTTCTGTACTTTTCATCAAACATATAATAGTCAAACTGCCAAACTTTAGGATGCCTCTGACTGAAATTGTCCCCACCAGTTCTACTTAGGGAATTTAGCCTTTCACCAGAATACAACTTGCAATTTTCTTGGCAGCTTTATAGAAACAGTCTGAGGCTGCCTTCTAGTAGGACATTTGTTTTTCTTTACAGTGCAATATGGGGATACAATTCAAGGCATTTGTCTCAGTTGGATTAAGTGTGTCAGAAAACTACTAGGATGAAAGTGCAAGCTGGGGACTTTTATTATGATGATTTTAGTAGAAATGTCTGCTAGTTCTAAGGTTATCCGTCCCCATCTACAGATCTGATACCATTTCATGCATAATTTTGTTCATCTGTTTGCAAGGATTACGCTAGCAAAAAAAGAGCTGTCTATATGAACCAGCAGTATTGAGATCAGTGAGGCAAATTAACTGTACATCTGGTACATTCTAAGAAATTCAGTACTGTATTAGCTGTTGGGATTTACTTGTAAATAAATCTGCTACAGTTGCACTGTTGCAATTTATCTCCTTGATCTTGGCAGAACTTAGTAACAGTAACATTGTCCAAAAATGTCTCAAGATTTCACTATACAGTCAACTGTTAAATTTCTAAAATTTTTAGGGTGATTGAATTTTAAGGTGTGTCCCTTTTTGGCTAATGTTTTGGGAAATTTTTAAATTTAACCAAGCAGAATGATGTCATATGTTGTTCAGTCTCTATTAAAATAAATGGGTGCTTTCTAGTTACACCTAAATTCTTCTAAATTGCATTGATATCAGTGAGAGACCTCTGCATATGTTTAAGTATCTCCTATTGAAAACAGATTGGAAGAAAGTAGCTTCATTGGGTATTTCTATCTTCTTTTTTCCTAGCACACTGATCCTTCCTTGCTTGTTAGTCAAATAGTTAAATGAACAATGTAAAGATGCTATGATGTATTCATTCAGCAAATTTTCTATTTCCTTCCAGTGCTCTTTTTCTTCCCTGTAATATGCACTTTATTTTTAGAAAAGCACAAAGGGAATAATTTTAAATATAGGAAAAACTCCACAATCCACAAGGCAATAATTTGATTCAAGGTCACAAAAAAGTGTGCAGGCTCTTATGAAGCAGCCTTTATTAGCCAAATTGTAACTATGATTGGAACTTTTCTAGAGGGGATAATTGTAAGAATGTGTGAAAAGAAGAAAAAATAGAATTTTTTGAGCTCCTAAACGATTAATAAATTGTGATATAATACTTTGCTTTCCCATAGAGTATTGCATCAGGCACCCACAAAATTGTACTTTTGTGAATGACATCTTGAGTGTCTTACATAATGAATGCCTTTAGCCAAATGCCATACTTGCAAATCTGACAGTTTGGAGAAAAAGCATTTTTTCTTTTCTCAAAATATTTTAATGTGATCAACTTGATTCATGCCTGTGACCAACTTGATTCATGCCTCATTCTATAATACAACTCCTTTAGTTAAAGTATGCCATGTTTTATAAAACATCTGAATTTAGCTTCCACAAACCATGGTTAAACAAGCACAGTCAAAAAGCAGAAGTTGAATTCTACTTTCCTTTTCCTGAAAAGGAAAGGAGATGCTACATAGGATTTAATTATCCAGTATATCTGTGAGAGAAATGTTAAGATAATTTTCTATAGGGATGCAAAAAATAGGTCCTTTTGGCAGACTTGAAACAGCGACACCTTGTGGCTTTCTATAGTGATAAAAATAGAGCTACAGTAAGTTAATTGTTATTAATAGGATTAAGTATGGATTAACTAATGGTTTACTGGTAATTCAGAATGAGAGTACTATAATTATTATCAAGCATGAATGAGTGAAAGAAATATGTATACCTGGAGATCCCCAAGTTTGGCTTCCCTACAGTTTACTTCCTGGACTTTTATTTGCAAAGTTATTTAAAAGACTTACCATATGAATGGACACCCAGCTATGTTATGCATATCAGTTCCAAACTGATGAATACCTACTTTTGTACTTTCAGTTATACACAAAATTAGATTTGGTTTAATAACCACAACCTTCTACATTTTTAACATTATTTTTTTATTGGCAACTGAACTGGTACCTACTACACTGCTGTATCTGTGGGGCGTGCAAAAAACAAACAAACACCAAATCCTCAGTATGGGGACAAGATCAGATTTGTGTGGGCTTTCCCCTATGCCTGATACATGTACAAACTGGATGACCTAGCTCTTCATCCAGACCTTTGGTGAGTGTGATAGAAGCCTCTACTCTTTTTTGTCCCACAGGTTTGTTATCTCTTCCATCTTTGTTGTTTTTATTTTGTGCAGTTTTCTTGTTTTAATGTTTTTAACAATTTGTAAATCGCCCAAAGTTGTAGGGAATCGGAAGACCTATACCTTTCATAAATTGTTCTTACTCAAAGAAGACTATTATAATTATCACTGTTAGGACAATTAGTTAAATAGTGAAGAAGTAATTTTAGAGCAGAAGATTAATACTTTTCCCAAGCAAAATGGGCTCCAAAAACAGATTCTCATTCAAATGCAGACTTAAGATCGGGCTATACTTCATTGGAAGCTGGAAAGAAAAGACTGCCTTTCTGCTATTCCAAGACACTTCATCCCACTCTCTGTGTCTGACATTTTTACAAGTTGTGCTGAGTTATGGTTTGCTGACTTGTGACTTACCAGCTACAGCAGGGGTAGGCAACCTCGGCTCTTTTATGACTCATGGACTTCAACTCCCAGAATTCCTGAGTCAGCAGCTGACTCAGGAATCCTGGGAGTTGAAGTCCATGAGTCATAAAAGAGCCGAGGTTGCCTACCCCTGAGCTACAGTGACTAATCATGAGAACTACGCTATTTTGGTGAGAGGAGCAGGAGCTAGAAAACAATCTTTTTCCCTCATGGCTCCAACATTTTTGAACAGCCTTCTTCCAGAAGCTAGGTTTCGCCCTTCAATGATTAAACACCCAAAGTATTGTGCTTCATTTACTGCTGTTTATTTTGATTGATATTGTTTTATGCTGTTGTCCTAAGCTGTTCGGAGGCTAATACTAATCAGCAGCACGTAAGTTCAATAAACAACAAAGCAATGACAAAATAATACAGCATGCTAAGCCACAATTTAGTTTGTATAATTTTAATTTAAGTTTAGAAGTTCCCAAATATTCTTAGTTCAGTGTCCTTAGCATCTCCCAAACCATATGCTTGGTGGCCCAGGGACCGTTCTATTCATAAAGTAGTAAAATATCCTGTGACATCCTAGGGCAGTGATGGGGAACCTTTTAGAGACCGAGTGCCCAAACTGCAACCCAAAACCCACTTATGCATCGTTGGGTGCCAGGTGAGTGTGGCCCATTGGCTGGGTGTGGCCAATTGGGTGGGCATGGCTGCGGTGGTAACGGCAGACTGGGTGGGACTAAAAAGTTCAATCAATCAATTCCAACTTTGCAATATCTTTTTTTTCCCCGCAAGAAGTTGAAATTGACTGATTGATTGAATCTTTTTTTTTTTTTTGCACACGGCGGCGGAGGCCTAAAGTGAAAAGGTTTTGTAAAACCCAGCTGAAGGCCTAGGACTGGGGCGATGGTGCGTGTGCCCACAGAGAAGGCTCTGAGTGCCGCCTCTGGCACCAGTGTCATAGGTTCGCCACCACTGTCCTAGGGCATTGTGGCACACAGTTTGGGAACCTCTTAGCTTGTTTAGTCAATTCAGCCTGTGTAGAGTTGCTACATGCATACCTTTTATTTTTAGATGAAGTTCAGGGGTATCCAACCATGGCAAGTTTAAGACTTGTGGACTTCAACTCCCAGAATTGTCCAGCCAGCTGGCTGGGGAATTTGGGAGTTGAAGTTCACAAGTTTTAAATTTGCTAAGGTTGGACATCCCTGACGGAGTTCTAAGTAGCTAAAAGATTAAATTTAGATTGCATAGGGGAGTAATTATCTTGTAAAGTCAAGCTCAACTCTAAGGACTTTATGAACATATCCTTTTAGGAATTTTGCAACATGACATAAGTGGTTTGTAATATTTTCTTCCAGGATTTTTTTCTTCCCTGTCTAGTCTACAGTGTTGGGCCTCTTGGCCTCCTGTACAGAGTCTAACAAATCATCATGCTTCAGTTAGATGCTGATACTAAGGAGAATTTCACCTCCAGTGCTCTGCTCTGATTAAAGTTGAAGTCCTCCCAAACACCCAAAGGGGGAGGTTTAACTGTATTTTCCATGCTGCACAAAACATTTAACAATGAGGCCTTTTCTTGACTATAGAAAAGGGACAAGTTTTAATGCTGCAGTATGAAAAGACAGCAAGTGACAAGATTGTATCCTGTTTCCTGAAAATTTACATGAATCTATAAAAACTCAAGAGCAAGTGTGTGTGAATCATGTTTTCCACCTTATTTTACATAATACTGTGCTTTGAAAATAGAAGTAATGCAATATTGCCATAATTTGGCATCTAGTTTTAAGCTACGTTTACATATCACATTACAGGTGATATGATATGATTGGCTTTTGTTTATCATAGGGGAGAAGGGGAATCTTTGGGGGAAAAGATATGCTTTGATTCAGTGGTTGACTACTGGTTTATGGCTTGCTATTAGGAGGCTGCAGCACTTGGATGACTGACTGAGCTTGAAAACTCACAGTATCAGGCTTTGTTAATAAACTACTTGGATAGGAGGCTACAACGTGATCTCAGACCTAGGCTATATTGGCATGTCAGAGAAACACCACTGCCTTAGAAAACTGTCTGGATGTGTCTTCGCTGATTTGAAGTAGCATTTGATTCACTACTGATGAGACTAGGGTCTAAATTAGAATTGTCTATAGCAGGGATCCCCAATCCCTGAGCCACAGACTGGTACCAGCCATGGGCTGTTAGGAACCGGGAAGCAGAGCTGGAGGTGAGTGATCGGCAAGAAGCAAAACTGAAACCATCCCCCTCCCCAGGTTCGTGGAAAAGTTGTCTTCCACGAAGCTGGTCCCTGGTGCCAAAAAGCTTAGGGACAGCTGGTCTATAATACATGATAAATTAGTATGACTTATTGCTACATAAGTTTATCTATCTATCCAACAAGAGTCAAACATGGACTTATAATTGCTCATCGGTTATTTCTATATTCTTTCATACAAGTTTCCTTTTATATGTTGACAATGTTATTATTTTAACCCTTATTCTAGAACAGGGGTAGGCAACCTTGGCTCTTTTATGACTCATGGACTTCAATTCCCAGAATTCCTGAGCCAGCCAAGCTGGCTCAGGAATTCTGGGAGTTGAAGTCCACGAGTCATAAAAGAGCCAAGGTTGCCTACCCCTGTTCTAGACCTAAATGTCAGTAACGTGAAGACTTGTTTAAATAGATTTATGACAGAATTATGCAAAATGTAAATTGTAGTCTTTCCCAAGAGGGATAACAGATGTAATTAACTGAAAGATAATTGGCACCACTATTGCACAATTGATGGAGATAAAACAGCATACACAATTCCAATAAGGAATCAAAGATAATCTGTGCAAAAGGCAATTTATACTAGATACTTACTTTGCTAATATTTTGTTTATACCTCTCTGAATAACTTTTTTACAGGTTAGAGTTAATGCTATGTCATTTGAATCTGGAGGAAAAATATAAAGTGTTTCTGCATGATTATTTCTGTCCTAAAGAGGCAGTTTCTTATGTTTCGCTGCATGGGCCCAGAGATAGAACTTCATGTTTTACACAAGTTAGCAGGCCAGAGGAGGAGAATGTTAGCAAACATTTAAGAATTATTTGCTTCCCAATTCCATCCCAAGAAATTATCAAAGCTGTACACTAGCTCAGTCATGTGGTGCTTGAACAAGAAACTTTCCTCCCTGATGACATTTAAAAAGGAATATTAACATCTGTATCCCGTACCTTTGGCCTCAAATTCCCAGGATAGTAAAAGATAATGAGAATCATAAATCATTAGCAGTACTTATAAATAAAAAATGAAAGCAAGGAAGTAATGTACAGTATGTTAGGCCTTCTTTGCAACTCTTTGATTCTCCTTCTTGGAATATAAATTGTGCTAAAGGTTCTTAGTCATTGGAGATTGAACCATTGGGAAAAGGTTAATTCCATTTCTTCTAGCTAGAAGGTAAGGCTTTAAAGCCTCTTTGTATTCCATGGAAGTGCCCTCTTTTCAATGACTTTGGCTCCACTCTCTAAATTTAAAAGCCTGTGGGAAGGCAAGCTAATCAGAGCACTGATAAAAAGCAGGAGCCCAGAGGACCCTATGTGGCCTCCTACAGCTACTGCTCAACTTACAACCACAATTAGGACCAGAACTTCTGTTGCTATATGGTTAAGTGAGTCACGCTCAGTTTTACGACATTTTTTTGCCACGACTGTTAAATTAATCCAGTTTCCCCTATTGACTTTGTTGGCAGCTGCCTGTAAATGGACCCCAGGATGTTGCAACCATCAAAAACACATGCTGGTTGCCACGTGCCCAAATCATGTGACCATTGCAACAGTCATAAGTACGAGGACCAGTTTTAAGTCACTTCTTTTAGAACCGTCCTAATTTCAAATGGTTGTTAAACAAATGGTCATTGGTCAAGAACATTTTAATTTTTCACTTTTGAATCTGGATTGTTGCATAGCCATAGAATTTAACTATTACAATTTTTAAAGCTCTAATCCAGTGGTGGCGAACCTATGGCACGGGTGCCAGAGGCGGCACTCAGAGACCTCTCTGTGGGCACGCGTGCCGTCGCCCCAGTCCTTCAGCTGGGTTTTATAAAACTTTTTCGCTTTAGGCCTCCACCGCCGTGTACAAAAAAAAAAGGTTCAATCAATCAGTCAATTTCAACTTCTCGTGGGAAAAAAAAAGATCTTGCAAAGTTGGAATTGATTGATTGAACTTTTTAGACCCACCCAGTCTGCTGTTACCATGGCAGCCACGCCCAGCCAATGGGCCACACCCACCCAAAGGGCCACGCCCAGCCAATTGGCCACACCCATCCGGCACTCGACGATGTATAAGTGGGTTTTGGGTTGCAGTTTGGGCACTCAGTCTCTAAAAGGTTTGCCATCACTGCTCTAATCTGTTCCAGCTACAGTATACAGTACAAATTATTGAGAATGCATATTTGCCCCAGCTGGCAAATATATATATTGGCTTCAACAGCATCTTGTCCACTTAGCATGTCTGCTGGCTGTGGATGGAACAATAAGAAATAGGTTTTGAGATACCACCCACATATAGCACATTCAGAACCTCTTCTGTTCCCCAATGCTCGCTTTCTTGACTTTATTAGACTTCCTTTGTTTCTTTCTAAACTGAGAAGTTCTACTTGCACCAGTATTTCTCAAACTTGGCAACTTTAAGATATGTGGAATTCAACATCAAAAATTCCCCAGCCAGTCAGCTTGAAGTTACCAAGTCTGAGAAACACTATACAGTACTACAATACTACACTCAACAAAAGCTTAAGAGCTGGTTGTTAGGGAAGAGGGGCTTTGTGAGAGCACTTTTTCAAGCTTTTCTGACACCTATTTTGTGGCAAACTAGGTCTGTTGTCTATCTGTCTTAATCTGTTCTCAGGGTGACCCTGTCCAGTAGACTGTGTTTGTATTTGAAATTCCAAATACAAAGCATGCCTAGAACATTTTGTACATGCCCCAAGTTGCTTGTAACCAGATTATGCCCCCCATTTAATGATTTCCAGGAAACAGCATACAGTACAACTGTATGAACATTTGTTTTGATTCTCAGACAAATGATGCAGAACTCTGAAATTGAGTAATGAGCATTGTTTGCACACAATCCTCCAATCTTACTGCAACATCAGCACATTTAGCTGTGCCAAAGGTTGAGTAAAGGTGAACAAGCACTAAACTTGAGTGTACAAATTCTAGTCTCTTTTGCAGCCATTTTAATGAAGTTCTATTGTTTTCTTAAATGTCGCTATTGAGGTATGCATTCAATCACAACTTTAATAATTTAATAATGTGCTGGTGTAGGAGAGATGGAAACTTGCACTCGATTTTGTAAACAGCCCAGTGGCCTAAGTAAAAAAAAAAAAAAGGGGGGGAGTCCTTTTGTGGATCAAAGAAACATGCAATGATTTAATATATAGACCTACCTTTAGAAAGCTCAAAGATAAAATCACAAGCCCTATACACATTGGAAGGCTCTGAATAGGGCAAATGCAGTTTGCATAGTAGCCAATTTGATCTAGTGCAGTGATGGTGAACCTATGGCATGCGTGCCAGAGGCGGCACTCAGAGCCCTCTCTGTGGGCACACCCGCCGCCGCCAGCTCGCACAGGTCCATTAGGCCATGGCTTTTCAACCAGTGGTACGGGTACCACCTGTGGTACATTGGCCCCTGGCAGGTGATACGCCCCTGGCAGGTGATCCTAGAAAAGTGGTAGTGGGGAAGGGGAATGAGCTGAACCGGTGGCAGCACCGCACAAGCCTGAGGGAGAGATGGCTGGAGCTGCAGGGCTGTCAGGGCTCAGCGGAAGCACCAGGATCAGTGCCGCTTTCCAGCTGATCGGCGCTTCTTTGGGGCTGTCAGTGGAAGTGCCAGAATCAGTGCCAGGCTCCAGCTGGAGCTCGGTGCTGATCCTGGTGCTTCTGCTGAGCCCTGAACAAGCACCAATCAACTCGAAAGCGGCACTGATCCTGGTGCTTCTGCTGAGCCCAGAAGAAGCGCCGATCAGCTGGAATGTTGCAGCATCTCCAGGGTCTTGTGATTTATATTCAGAAGTTTGGCAACTGATTCATATTTATGACGGTCACAGTGTCCCAGGGTCATGTGAAGTGACCAAAACCTGCTGCAACCACCCAGCAGACGGGGGGAATAAAAACCAAACACCCCCCCCCCCCACTGCCAATCCTCAACAGAAATGCTCACACTGAAAACCTCGGACAGGAGGAAGAGCGCTGCCTGGTGGGCAGGCAGGTGTCTTGCTCGGCTGTGGCTTGGGGGGCACTTTTTTCAGTGCCATTGTAACTTCTAAGAGTCACTAAGCGAACTGTTGTAAGTCGAGGACTACCTGTACTTTATCACTTTTTTCTTTTTTTTTTTTTTGGGTCATCAAGTTTTTGACACCTTGCTAGGCGACTGGTGGTACTCGGATGTTGCCATATCCTAAGTGGTACAATGGGTGAAAAGGTTGAAAAGCCCTGCATTAGGCCACTGCTGGCGCCCGGAGCGGCAGCCCCACCCAGCACAAAGGCGAAGCAGCTGGCTAGCAAGCTTGAGTAGAGATGGTAGAGCACGCCCCCATACGTTCGCTGGCCTCGCCTTGCTCCGCAGCAATGACACCCCTGCCCTACCCCCCTGCCTCACCCCGCAGGATGAGCCTCCTACCCACCGCCCCACCTACCAGAGACCCCTGGATTTCCCCCAATCCTGCCCAGCCCCCACAGGTGTCCCCCCCACGAGCAACATCAAGGTGGCCACACCCACCCTAGCCACGCCCACTCAGTGGGCCATGCCCCCCCCAAGGGCACCACAATGCTAATGCGGCCCTGGCACTTTGCGATAAATAAGTGGGTTTTGGGTTGCAGTTTGGGCACTCGGTCTCTAAAAGGTTCGCCATCATTGATCTAGTGGTTAAGTTGCTGGCCTAGCAAGCAAGAGATCATGAGTTCTAGTCCTACCTTAGGCATGAAAGCCAATCACTCTCTCTCTGCTCACCTCATAGACTTATGGAAAAACAGAAGGGAAGAATATTAGGTATGCTCGCCGCCTTATTTATAAAAATAACGCATGATAAAATAAAAATTTTAAAAAGTAATCCAGCATTTAAGTAATGAATCTACTGTTCACAAAATATATATTCATAGATGCAAATCAGGGCCATCCTAGAACTGGATTCCAACTCCCCATCAGACAGTAATGGAACTTAGCTTGTATTGGCCACATCTGGAGCGCAACCGCTAAACCAGTGTTTCTCAACCTTGACCATTTTAAGGCATGTGGACTTCAACTCCCAGAATTCCACAGCCAGCAATGCTGGCTGTGGAATTCTGGGAGTTGAAGTCCACATGCCTTAAAATGGTCAAGGTTGAGAAACACTGCGCTAAACTAATATAATTCAAGTACGCACACCTAAAAAACTATATCGACGTAACGTAACAGAATAATGTTAGAGACGCGCTGTCGCTACCCAAGACAAACGGTAGAAGACTGGAGAATCCAAAACTCTCCCTGCCTTCTCTGCCTTGGAGTTCGTTCACCCCTATTTAAAGCGAAGACAATTCGTAGCTCCCACCTAACACTCGCTCGCTTTCCGGCTCGCTTCTCTGAAGCCCAACCGTCGGCAAAGGCGCGTGTGCGCCTGCGGGGAGGGGCCGCCCTTGGGGCAAAAGGCGGGGCGACGGCGCGAGCCACGAAGCAGCGTCCTAAGACGCCCGATTTCTGCGAGAGGGGGGCGTGTCGCCCAGAAGCTGGGCGGGCGCGTCAGAATGAAGCAGGGGGCGTGGCTCCGCGGAGGAGGGGGAAAAGGAGGTGCGCGCCCTCAACTGGCTTTTTAAGAGAACAGCGCCGGTCTTGGGGGGGGGGGAGGAAAAGGCATGACATGTACGCATGCGCGGTCAGGGGCTCGCGGTGTCTGCCGGAGCCGGTGATGGGATTCCACTGCGGGTGAGTGGCGGGGCGGGAGGCCTTTCGCGAGCGGGATTCGGAGGCTGCCTGGGAGTCGGGAGGCTGCGGGGGAGCCAAGGGAGAGGCGGGAGACTCCTAGTCCTGCTCTGGGACGGGACAAGGGGAAGCAGGACGGGCATCTCTTTTCTCCCCTTCGGATCCCCGGGCGCCTTCCAGGAGGCGGCTGTGGCCAAGGGCATCGCGTGCTTAGCGGCGGAGCGGCGCGTTCTCCTCCCTTTCCTTCCCTTGTCGACTGTGGGGGGAAACGCGAGTGTGCCCAGGCAGACTCGTAAGCCGTCAGTTCTCCCCTCGTCGCCTCCGATGTACCGGACTCCAACTCCCATGGGTCCCTGCGTCGGGCTTGGAATCGTAGGAGCCGAAGCCCTGCACATCTGGCCCGCCTGGGACTTCTGGAGGAAGCGGGCAACCCCCTGCCCGGAATGTGTGGGCTGATTTCAACAGTTAAATCGAGAAGAATCAGTTTCTGTCTCTGCAATAGAAACAAACTTGTCCCGGTATCGCGTCCTAACTTCTGGTTTCGTTATATGTGTGTATGCATGTGTGTATATATATGCATGGAGCAGATGCCTGGCAGTGTAAACAGCTTGTAGTTTATTCGGTGTTCCGTTTAGCGTTGATTTTTAGGTGTATTAGGCATAATAGCTATGCTAAAGTATTAACGAGTGGAAAAAAATATATAACTATCTGAACAGACTTTCTCCTGGCAAAAATTAGGGTTGCCAGGTGTCCACTATTTGAGTGGACAGTCCACTTTTTTCACATTATGTTCACTATTTTTTTTTTCACAAAATAGTGGACATTTTTTTTATTCAAAAGCTTTATGATGAAATGGTACGTAATCTAAAGCTGTACAGTCTACTTGCTTTACTACTTAACCCCCCCCCCCCCGCTTGTCCGCTATTTTTTGGAAGCAGACCTGGCAACCCTACAAAACGTGCCTTGTTACCCAGTTTGCAGCTACTCAGCCCACCCCTGCCCATAATTCCTCAATCGCTAGACATGCAGTATTTTCTTAGAAACTGTTAAACTGCAGTGTTTCTCAACCTTGACCATTTTAAGGCATGTGGACTTCAACTCCCAGAATTCCACAGCCAGCATTGCTGGCTGTGGAATTCTGGGAGTTGAAGTCCACCTGCCTTAAAATGGTCAAGGTTGAGAAACACTGTGTTAAAGGGTTAAAGTTGAGCTAATTTCTGGACTTGTGTCCATGGTGGTCGCAGTCTCTCATGATTCTGTCTTTTTTGTAATGTTTGGTTGTTGTTGTTTTTGTAAATTTCAGGTGTGTAGAAATATTCACCAAATGATTTTCCAGTCTTTCTGCTTAAGACAGGTGTTCAAGGAACATCCTTAGTTGCATTATTTTGTCAATTTTATTTTTGTATTTTTAAAAATTAATGTTTTATATTGTGAGTCAAAAAAATCAGCTTTCCATCTGGTCCACAGTTTCTCTTGAGGGGAAAAAACAAATGCTGTAAAATTATGGTGTAGTGGAACTCTGTTTGTGTTAGAATATGTGACTATATAAGAATGTGATTCCTTGACATAGGAATGTTTTATATAGAATTGTTTATTACTTATTATATTGCTGTTTTAATCTTACTTGCCTATGTTAATTCTGAGTCAGTTGGCAGACAAGCCTAGTGAAATAAATAAAAAATAGCAAATATGTTTTTGTTCCCTGGGGAAATCATTAATATAAAACCTATGAAGCAAGCACAACTCAAACAATTATTTTATGACACTGAGAACCATACTATGTTAATTTCTGTTTGGGGAACTGCCATTGTTGCCTCTTATTCCTGAGGGCAGTAACTATTACACTGTGTTGTTTGTTGTCATTCCTTAATTAGTTCATTAGAATGTAAATTTATTTTTCAAGAATAATCATGGCAAAGGCCAATGGTTGTCTCTCTGGTTTGAAAGCAAAGCAGTGCAAAAAGGAATGTGAGTGGCAGGAAGAGATCAAGCTGATATAGTTAGAGCAGTGATGGCGAACCTTTTAGAGACCGAGTGCCCAAAAACTGGCCCCAGCCCCGGTCCACCCCCCTGCACCGCCCCTGCTCTGCCCTCCATCCCCTGCCCCGCCTGCCCACAGGACCACTCACTGCCTCCGGGCCCACAGCAGATCGCCCAGGCAGCCCAGCAGCGCTATGGCGACCACACCCTCTGCCCGCGCCCTGCAGCATCAACTGCATGATGGGGTGTGAGGGCAGAGTCTTGTCTACGCTGCCTGGCTGCCATGACCTTGGCTGCGCTGCTCTGTGTGGGCCACGCTCAAGGGCGAGTCTCCTTCAGGGGGGCTGCTGGAGAGGGGGTTGCGGGGGAGAGGCAAGGCTGGGGCAACGGCACGTGTGCCCACAGAGAGAGCTCCAAATGCCACCTCTGGCACCCGTGCCATAGATTCGCCACCACTGAGTTAGAGTAACAAAATTGTAATAAGACTAAATTGGTTAGTATTGTGAATTCTCCCAGATGAGGCAATTTGAGAAATTTGAAATAGTTGATTCTTGGAATTGCCTCTTCAGTCAAGAGTGGTGTTCTTCAGCTGTGTAATGTAGCAAAGAGCTATTGAGGAGACCTGCCAGTAGGGCATGCGGTCATTGGATAGAGTTGAGACTTCTGTATCACATGTGCTTGTTTTATTTATTTCAGGGTTTTACTAAATAAGCTTAAGGTGTAACAATTACGCAGTGCATGAGTCACTGGGAATATGATCTGAACTAATACGAAAAGTTTCGTTCCAACTACAGTACGTAGAAATAGAAAGTAGATGTTAACAGGCATATAGTTTCCATATCCAGATATTGTGTATTTCTGAATTTCTTTAACATTCTTGGCATTTCTTCCCTGCATGTTTCTTTCTCCCCATTCTGTTTCATAATTTTAAAAGAAAAATTATATTGCTGCAGAGATAGTGATATTTTTTAAATGCTGTTCAGTAGTATTTATGTACATGTCACCAGGTATATTTATGAACAGGAACAGCATTGAACACATCCTTCAGTGCAAGAAATCTAATGGTACATCCTTTTAAAAGACAAAACAAAATGAGTACAGAATTTGCTTTTTAAAAATCAGATTGTTATTAAAATAATGAAATTCCACACAATTGTATGGATGCATGACTGGCTGGGGAATCCCGATAGTTGAAATCCACATGTCTTAAAATTGACAAGGTTGAGAAACATTGTCCAAGGCTAAAATTAGAAAGTGACATAGCATCAACTAAAGCAGAGAAGAATACATTTCTATATGAAGTATTCTTTCAGCATGAATGTATATAAACTTGTAATAGGAGTTAAGAATGCTCTAGTCCAGGGGTGTCAAACTTGCAACGTCACATGACATGTGACGTATCGCAACTTTTTTGCCATTGTCGGCAATGGGGTGGGCGCGGTTTCGTTATGATGCATCCGGCCTGCGGGCCACCAGTTTGACACCCATGATCTAGTTGATAGTATAAGGTTAGGCATTGCAGTAGCATTGCAATTAGAAATTTTTTTTTAGAGAAAATGAGCCGTGGTGGCACAGTGGTTGGAATGCAGTACTGCAGGCTAACTCACTCCTCACTCCTGGAGTTCGACTCTTACTGGCTCAACCTTCCATCCTTCCAAGGTGGGTAAAATGAGGACCCAAATTGTTGAGGGCAATATGCTTAGACAGGGCTGTAAACCATTATGAAGCGGTATATAAGTCCAAGTGCTATTGCTATTTATCTGCTATCTGTATATCCAGTTAAAATATGAGCATGTGTTGGAAGTTCTGAAATGTTCTGTTTTCAAGGAAGTTAGTACAAATGGGGGCTCCTTCAACACCTGCAGTCTTGGATATTTTTTATAATATAGTCTTATATTAATCAGAGTAGAAAACATTGCAGCCATTTAAACTGCAATTGTCTATACCATCTCTGCTGCTGCTTTTCCCATCTGTTTACTCATAGCTGTTTCTGGAACAGCTTAAAATTGTCTAACTGATAACAATTACTGTGTCAAATATTGGATTAATGATATTTTTTAAAACTAAATTTCAGTATTGTACATTGGTATAAAACTATGCACTTTTTTTTTTAGATACACCAATATGCCTGGATCTCTACCTGTGAATGCTGAAGCCTGTTGGCCAAAAGATGTGGGAATTGTAGCTTTGGAGATCTATTTTCCTTCCCAGTATGTTGACCAGATAGAGTTAGAGAAATTTGATGGAGTGGGTGCAGGAAAATACACCATTGGTTTGGGACAATCCAAGATGGGCTTCTGTTCTGACAGAGAGGATATCAATTCACTCTGCCTCACTGCAGTCCAGAAGCTAATGGAGAGGAACAGTCTGTCATACGATTGCATTGGAAGACTTGAAGTTGGAACGGAGACGATCATTGACAAATCCAAATCCGTAAAGACAGTCCTGATGCAGCTCTTTGAAGAATCTGGTAACACAGATGTGGAGGGCATTGACACAACAAATGCATGCTATGGAGGCACAGCTGCACTCTTCAATGCCATTAACTGGGTGGAATCTAGTTCCTGGGATGGTAAGTTTGATAATCTGGGGCAATCTAAATCCTTGAAAAAATTGAAAAAGGAGTCAACAAGGATACAATTTCCAAAACCCTTCATAAAAATACCTTAGTGCTTAACCCCTATTCAAATCAAGACACTGACAGTTTTCCCGATATGTATTTCAGTTGTTGCTTCTTGGCCACAACTTGTTAGAAATGTAGAAAGCCAGAGAGGTAATGCATTGGCAAATCCTCCGTTGTTATTTACATTGCAGAAAACTATTTTAAAAACTGGCTGCCTAGGTTTTAATTATTACAGCATCAATATGAATCTGTGGGAGGAACTAATGTTGATGGATCTTTAATTTCTAGTCAAGTTTAAAATCTAATTGAAATAATTGCTGATTACAACACTATACTAAGTAGGATGGTGCAATGTTGACATGCAGAGGTATCAGAAATTATCCAGATGAGGATAGAGATTTGTATCCTGATATGTGAGGCATAAAAAACATTATAATCACCCAAAAGATAATGGTGCTAGTCATTGTTCTATCTGTAAAATAGGATAAATTCTGGTTGTCAAGTCATATTTATTTGGGTAGCTTTTATAGCAGTTCTTGCTGCACTGGTAAATTTTTCAAGACAAAACTCTTGATAAGCGTCATTGAATGTAGCAACTAACAGTTATAATAGTGTAAGTCAGCTTAAGTTGAAATATAAAAATACTCTGTGAAACAGAATTGATGTCCACACTAAACATTCTAGTTATACATTAGTGCTAAATTTACATATAGCTTTAATTAATTGCAGCTACTAGGAAAATAAAAATGACCATGCATTCTTAAAATTCATGTGAATTTGGGCTGCAGAGCTGAGTTTTCAGGCTTCCATAAGAAATCCAGCATCATCTTAAACTATTATTAAACTAATTATGAACATTTTCCATTTATCTTGCAAGTTCTGTGGCAATTTAGACATACTTTTCTCTGTGTTACTTCCTTGTGTTGACACAAATGTCACTTAGAAATGCTCACACTTGTCCTCATTTACAAAATGCAAATTTGTATAACAGGATATGTGTCAACACAATATAATCAGAAGTTCTTAATAGGATTTTAAATGCTAAATATAGAAATGAATGGTTGCAGTTGATTAAAATAGTTGCAGGTTGAAAGTAACTCTGGATGGGGTTGTTTTTGTTTGATAAGGTTGCCACCACTGATGTCATAATCTTGATGCAGTCCATTGATTGCCAGTATTTGTATTTTTTCAGGGCGTTACGCACTTGTTGTTGCTGGAGACATAGCTGTATATGCCACTGGGAATGCCAGACCAACTGGAGGAGCTGGTGCTGTTGCTATGCTTGTGGGTCCAAATGCACCCCTCATTTTTGAACGAGGTCAGTGCTCTGTTACTACTTAATCTATAAGACATACTGTTTACATTAATGGCCAAGTTCACATGACACACTTAACCAAATTAGTTACAATTCTACACTCACATATTTGGTTAGTTTAACTTCCAGTGTATATAGATATGTGTACCTCAGGGTTGAACTCTGAGTCCTTGGTGCTATCTCAGTTGGATGGTTTGCTTGCAGACATTTCATTACCCAACTAGGTAATGTCATGCCAGTGATGAGGTAACTTAGTTGGGCAATAAACTAAGCTCAGAGCACCAAGGACTCCATAGTTTAACTTTGATCGGAGTTTTGGGGATAGCTTAGCCTGATGCGTAAGTCCAGGGCATCTGTTTGGGGTTCTTTCACCTGGCTGAGATAAAGTGCCTAAAGTCCTTGAACCAGCACATCTTATGCTAGCATCTTATGCTTGTATATTCTAGCTTTTGTTGACCCACTGGTAATCCTTATCCTGACACATACAGATCAGCAAATGGTATTACATAGGGCGTGCTAAGGATAGGGATTACTGGATTCATCAAGATTTATTTTTCTTCCCTCCCACCAAGTATCATCCTGGTCTTTCAGTAGAATGAAAGAATCAGGGATTTTTGAGATATGGATATATCGGCTGGTTTAGCCATGTATCAAAACCTGCCCAGACTTAGTACAAATGTTTTTGCCCAGGTATGTCAAAGGAAACTCGACCATCAGCTAATTGTGATTGACCTTTCAGAATGAGCTTATGTCTACTCTGAAATTTCCAATAAAAATCTGAAAGCACCTGATCAAAGGTTATTCCAGAAGAGCAGTAAATGCATCTTCAAAAACAGCTCTTACCACTACTATCACCATTCAGCCATTGCAGGTAGTCCTTGACTTACAACCATCCATTTAGTGCAGTGGTTCTCAACCTTTGGGTTGGGACCCCATTTGGGGTCGATCGACCATTTCATGGGGGTCGCCAAGCAAGGCTGTCCGCCATTTTTTTGTCCGCCATTTTTTTCCCCTTTTCCGGCAGGTGCCTTACCTCCCTTGGGCTGGGCCAGCTGGTGGTTGGCCTGCTCCGTCTCTGCCACTTGCCAGCTACGCCTCGGCCGGCGCAGGGGGCGGAACCACGCATGCGCGGCGCTCCCGGGCAGGGAAAGTCCTCGACTTACGACCGGTTGGGTAGTCCTCGCCTTACGACCGGTTTAGTCCTCGACTTACGACCGGTTTAGTCCTCGACTTACGACCGGTTGGGGTCGCGGCATTAAAAAGGTTGAGAACCACTGATTTAGTGACTGTTCAAAGTTACAAAAAAAGAGACCTGGGAGCATTCGGCATAAAGGCAAACTTTAAACGGTATCTGGAATAGGTTAGGGATGAAATAGGCAATCTAATGAGAGCAAGGTAGGAAAGGCAGAGGTTGCTGGAATATGTTTGTGCCCTGATTCAGTACAACTGAGGAAAGACTCGTTTATGTCTCTTTGTATTGTGCATCCCCAGAACAAAGGTTAAGTTAATCACCACATCAAGTGAATACTATAAACAATATCCATTGTCAGTTTACTTTCTCTGCTTACTTTGCACTTTTAAAACATCAAACTAACAAACCTGGAGTAATTTCCTCTTTTCTACCTGTTAAGAGTACAGTCATAATTTTTCTACTGATAATGCAAATGGATTATTTACGTGAGCATCTATACAAATGAATTGGCTCAAAGATTAAGAGAACTAAATACAATAATTCTACAAAACCCCTCTCTTTGGATGTTAAATACCACACTTTTCACTTTCTCAGAGAAATGAAAAATTGAAAGTACTTTCTTACTTCTTCAACACTTCTCATATCCCATGGATTAATTCTAGTTCTACATAGTGCATCTCGGTATTGGAAAAGCAGCTTGTTAATAGATAACTCTTTTGTATGTGAATTTTTCCCTATAGGATTGCGTGCGACCCATATGCAGCATGCATATGACTTTTATAAACCTGATATGGTATCTGAGTATCCTGTGGTAGATGGCAAGCTATCCATACAATGCTACCTCAGTGCACTGGATCGCTGTTACAATGTCTATCGAAAGAAAATCTGTGCTCAGTGGCAGAAAGGTACGTCCTGCTAAAAAATATAGTTGTAGACTTAGGCTCCCCTTTTTTCTCTTTTGGATGTTATTCTTTTCTATAATATTTTGAAAGCTCCTACAGACTTAGAACATTTCCCATTCACACTTGAAAATGGCACACAAATCTTTTACTGGTTTAGGAACGCAGAAGATCTTGAAACTAAATTTTTACTGTAAGGACATTGTAGCACTTTATTAATACCATTTTGACTCAGGAAGGGCTTTGTTTGAAGAATTGTAATAATAGTTTTTAAGAGGTGTGTTTTAATAATGCACAAGACTTATAAGTTTTTAAGAAAAAGCACACCTGATAATTTTTAGAAAGTGGAGAAATACCAGATGAGGAAAAGTAGATATTTAAAATGGGGAATATTATTCCACTCACGAAATAATAAAGTAAGAGGCAGGTATTGTAAATAAATGAATTTTGCTAAATTGAAAGAACAGGTAAAGAAAGTATGGACATGCAAGAGGAATGACTAAAGCACATCAATAAATAAATATTTAGCCCTATATGTGTATTGAGGCTTTAATCAAACTGGGATGGTTTGTGTTTGTTGCCACTATGAATCTTGAGAGATGGTATCAAATTTTGTTAAATGATAAGTGTAGGATTTGTAAATTGTGAACCCTGTTTTCAAGAGTCTTAATCTTAGAATAACTGATATATTTACATTCCAGTCCCATGTTTGCTTAAATGGAAATAAGCTTTGTTTTTCAATGGCATACATGGGATTTGCAATTTTAGGCAGGTCATTTCTAGAATGCCATTGTTTTTCTTGTTTTTCTTTTTAATTTTTTCAGAGGGAATTGACAAAGACTTCACCCTGAATGATTTTGGCTTCATAATCTTCCATTCTCCATATTGCAAACTTGTTCAGAAATCTGTAGCCCGCCTGCTGCTAAATGACTTTCTTAAAGACCCAACGCCCTCGAAAGAAAATGACATTTACAGTGGCCTGGAAGCATTTAGGTAAACTATCCCAATACAAGAGACACCTCAAAAGCAAGATTTGGCATATATTTTTAACACTATTTAATGGCAATATATAATTGAGGCCTACAGAGTTATGTGTCTCCCAAATGTTTTATTCTTCATTGGTTAAAGATAAATTGTACTAAGCCTCCTGCCAGATGGCTCAAATAATGGGTTGTGTCCAACAATGTTTACCTACTAAAGGAAGAGCATGGGCTGATTTTTATGGACTTGCTTATGCATAAGGGATGGGATATGGAATAAAGAGATACCTGTTTAACTTTATAGAAGGCGAAGTGTGATTATGTTTGTTTGCACTTGTTTTGTTAAAGGTTGGAAGTTACTTATGTATTTGTTTTCTTTTTATATTTTTTTTCTTTCATTCTTTTTTCTTCCACTTTTTATTCTTTACATATTCTTTTCTTTACTATTTAGCATGCATTAGTTTTTACTATTGTAAATAAAATTCTTAATAAAATTATATACAAAAAAGGAAAGAGCATATAGCAGAAAGGATTATCCCTCCTTTATATGCCATCCTAACACATGCCTGAGGTCTGTAGAGTGCCCAGTGACCCTCAGTGACACAACTAGGGGCATATAAAGAAAATGTAGGGAAGAAGAAGGTGAGAGAAAGCTTCTTTGCACAACTCAAGATGATAGCTGGATTGTAGCATAAAAGTAAATAGTTTTTCAGAAATATTTTCTAAATTCAGTGAAATTTATATCCTAGTAAGTGAACTTAGATGGTGAAGCCTTAGGATTGTTCCTTATATATCAGCATAATCCAATATGTAAATCCTTTGCTTCTAGATAAGACGTCTTCCAAATCACTAATCCCAAATCCTCCAATCAAACAGCAGGAAGAAAAAGGCCTCTATGTATTTATTCTACATATTTATCTTATTTTCAGAGATATAAAACTGGAAGACACCTACTTTGACAGAGATGTGGAAAAAGCTTTTATGAAGGCTAGCTCTGAAATCTTCAGCCAAAAAACAAAGGCTTCTTTGCTCGTCTCCAATCAAAACGGAAATATGTATACACCATCTGTTTATGGCTGTCTTGCTTCTCTGTTAGCCCAGTATGTATGATGGGAATATGTTTGAGATGTATTGAAATGATTTGATGATTCAGATAGCATATTCCTAGAGGCCAGGTTTAATTTGTCAAGAAACAGACAAATCCACAAGGTGTTAATGGTATTTTTTATTGTAAATTCCGGAATATTTTTTCCAGAAACAGTTTAGGAATGAAACTGAAAATGTTGATAATTTACACAGCATTAATGTACTGTTTCAAAAAAACCATACATTTCTAAAAAAAATGTTTTCTGTTACACTTTGTGGATTTTGTAAAGAATAAAAATGGGTAGGAAAACAACTGTGAATACTTGAGGAGAAGCAGCAAAGAAGAAAAATGTGAAGAAAAATGCATGTATCTTTAAACAGCAAGGATGCCTGTTTTCTTTTTATACAGATGTAATATTTGATTTTACAGGGACATCCAGTGACCCTCTCCTGTAAATGTATTTAAAGAGAGGAAGAAGAAAACAATAGGGTATATGTGAGAGAGAATACTAATAATTACCATGTTTCCCTGAAAATAAGACCAGGTCTTATATTAGTTTTTGCTCCAAAAGATGCAATTAGGGCTTATTTTCCTGTTAGGTATTATTTTGGGGGGAATACGTTACTAAATGTGTCCGTCTTGCTGACAATTTTAATGGGCTTATTTTTGGGGTAGGGCTTATATTACGAGTATCATGAAAAATCATGCTAGGGCTTATTTTCTGGTTGAGTTTTATTTTTGGGAAAACACGATACACCTCAAGATGGGACACATATATTTCTGTTTTAAAATTTTCATACTGTACATGAAATGGAACAAAAGACAATAAGAATGGACTTAGCTTTTTCCCAAGAGCAATTAGGAAAATGAGAAAAAAAGGGACAATGCTAAGTTTCCTAAATTTCATTTATTTAATAGTAAATATTGGCTGGAACAAGCCAATTAGATTTTCTAGACAAATAACCATGAGATGCTTTGCTTCACCTTCTTTAAACTTTTTGCTAACTACTTGACTCCTACGACATGCAGGTATTCTCCACAGCAACTGGCAGGACAAAGGATTGGAGTTTTCTCATATGGTTCTGGTTTTGCTGCTACCCTCTACTCCATCAAGGTTACCCAAGATGCAACCCCAGGTGAGGAAAGCCATTTTGTGAATGTGTGCGCACATGCACGCATGCACGCACAATAGGATGTGGCCAATTTTGAATTTCTATTGGGTGTAAATGCTAGTAGTTTGTGATGCTTTGACTCTGTGCAAGCATACAATTCAACATATTTAGAATCCTGAGTTTAAAGATTTTTAAAGGGTATATAGCACATGTGATTGAGATATGAATATGTATGCATGCTGTTGCTTCCTGAGAAAACTTTGAAAGACAAAAGTTGCTCATCACAGATAGAAAGGTGAACTCAAGTTAGGGAAATACCATTCCTTAACAGCTATTAAGTACTGGTTATATTTTGACTTTTAAGTGCTGTGATTAGGTCATATTTTTGACTCTAAATCCACTACTTACCTCCAAGTCTTCTCTACAACAGACTCCCCTCCACTTTGCGTTCTTTAGGTATCTTCAACTCACATCATTCTTAATGTTATAGGAATTCAACCATTCAGGAGGGCAATAGATTGAGAAGAGACTCCCGTGTATAATGAAAATCTCTTTTGTACAAAACATTAAAACTGAAGGAAGCTACTTCTATGGTCTACTATAACTTTCTCTGAAGCAAATTGTTTAGAAGGTCTGGGCAGCGTTTCAGGTTAGATTCCAAAGAGATAGTTTGGCTTGCACCAGAATGCAAATGTAGAATAACTTGTGGCTTCTTAAAACAACTACTGTATATTGATGCAGTTGCTTTAAGGAGTTGCAAATAGATCTTGCATTCCTGGTCTCACATGCTCTGAAATATATTTTGGATACTAATCTGTAGCATTGTCCAGCCCTATTGCATAGATTTAAAATTTAGTAGAATTTAGCTGTGATGATGAGTCCTGTTACAATGTGGGATATAATTGTTTATGCTGGCATGAATGTCAGGAAAATTTAAGATGTGAGCTTCTGCTTTACTAGACTCTTCGAGTTAATGCCATTAAAAAGGGCCACAAGAATCCCCTTCTGGGGTATCTATAGGAAATCAAAGGGTTGTTTTACTAGCTTTATTCTTGCATTTCCAAGTTTTAGCTGTTTGTGTATTATAATAATGTTTCCAACAAAGCTTAACTTACTCCTTTATACTATAGGCTCTTCTCTGGATAAAATAATAGCAAGCCTGACTGATTTGAAAGCAAGGCTTGATTCAAGGAAATGTATCTCACCAGAAGTATTTGCAGAAAACATGATGCTGAGAGAAAAAACTCACCACTTAGGTGAGTGGTAGAGAATCTATGATATATTTGATCTTGATTTAGTCACAGTTGGTGTATACTCATGGAAATGAATAGGACCTATATTAGTCAAATTTGGTGAGTTTGTTGTTTTCTATTAAATCCATCTTTTCTAAGAAGACACTATGGATGATATACATTAAAATTTAAAACTACAGAGCCATAAAAATATTGATGGCTATTTTAAAAAAAATAATGACATGAATCTATATCTTTTCCAATTATTAGGAAACTTTCCATTCAACTGGGTTACAGATATGTGGAAAAGTTAGGTCATATCTAGGAAATGAAACCATCCCATTTGTGATTAACAAGGATTTGCCCTTAAGCCCTACTTCCATCTCCTTTTAACTTCTGAGCTGAATTATCTGAGTAACATATTTTGTTACTCAGATAATAAACCTAAATGTATAAGCATAAAATGTATTACAGTTCCTACTGAAGGAGATTTGCTAATCATTGGGAAGGTTATTCACAGATTAGGATCAATAGCTTTAAAAAATTATATTAATTGTATAACAAACTTTATTCAGAGTAATGAGTCATCTGAAAAGGTGCTAATCACTACAGAATAATAATAATAATAATAATAATAATAATAATAATAATAATAATAATAATAATAATAATAATAATAGTAAAGTTGGAAGGGACCTTGAAGGTCATCTAGTCCAACCCCCTGCTCAGGCAGGAAACCCTATACCATTTCGGACAAATGGCTGTCCAGTCTCTTCTTAAAAACTTCTAGTGTTGGCGCATTCACCGCTTCTGGAGGCAGGTTGTTCCGCTGGTTAATTGTTCTCACTGTCAGGAAGTTTCTCCTTAGTTCTAGATTGCTTCTCTCCTTGATTAGTTTCCACCCGTTGCTTCTTGTCCTGCCTCCAGGCGCTTTGGAAAATAGCTAATATCTAGTATGCTAATATCTGGGATAAAATGCCTATTTAGAAATTCTGCCTCCCCACCCTTATTTTTTTTACAGCAAACTATATCCCCCAGTGTTCAGTGGATGACCTTTTTGAGGGAACATGGTACTTAGTACGAGTGGATGAAAAGCACAGAAGGACATATGCCCACCGTCCCATGCTGGGTGACAAACCTCTGGAAGCAGGAGTGGAAGTTCATCTGAACCTGGCTGGCGAGGTAACTGCAGTCATATAATCTCCCTCCCTCCCTTATATTCAAGGGCAGGGGCACATATCGATTGGGTTTAAGACTGCATAATTGCAAATCCCCTTCCCCTTCTGTTTAACTATGACTTTGCTAAAGTTGGAGTCGTAGCCAAATAGAAATTCTGCTTAAATGCAAACCTGTATGCCCTAAATACTATCAATGTTAGTGCTGACCAATCTGGGACTCAAAGGGTATTCTTTTGGAAGAAGTGCAGCAAGGGCAGCAATCTGCTTGCTTTCTCTTCGATCTCATTTCTCTGCTAATGTGCGTGCTGGTTGATTCACTTTCTCTTTGGTATTTCTATTTCTTGCAAAATAAATAGATGTGCAACAAGCACATGTAACAAAGTACATCTATGCTTGTTATTCTTGAAAATCACAGTCTTAAATCCTATTAAATCATGTCTATTCTCACTTTTTTGAGCTAATGTAAAAGAGAGTCTTCTCTCACATATACACAGTTCAGTTTTTGTGGCTCTGTATATTGTCCAAAAATTAGAAATTGGGCTTTCATTAAATTTGGAACATGATAGTCAAAATTAATTGTTTCCATTCTCCCAATTTTAAAGCATGCCCAGTTATTTCATGCTATCGCTATTCAAACTTATCCAATTTTTATCTAATTGTAATTTATTGTCACCAATGTCCTTTAACTCGGGCACGGGATTTTTGGCATTCATTGTTCAATTATTCAGATGAGAACAAATCGCCAACCCCAACATGTGGTGAACTCTGATCTGTTCTCTCCCAAGTGCTTCAGTCAGGAGAAGTGAAACTGCCACTTGGTTATGCATTATAGAGAGTTGTCTATGCCAACATTTTTCAACTTTGGCAACTCAAAGATGCATGGACTTCAACTCCCAGAATTCCATCATCAGCCTGAACAGTGTTTACTACTATGTACATCAAGTGTTTACAACCATGTATTTAGTACTATGCTACTGTTTCCTTGTGTGTCATTAGGTTTTCTCATTTTATTTTGAAACATACATTTAAAATAACTGTTGACTTTGTTTTTTGATGGGTTCTAATCTGTGGCTTCTTTCCCCTTTCCTAGCATATTCCCAGCCCTGCCAAGAAAGTACCACGAATTCCTGCAAAAATGGACACTGAAGCAGTTGCTGTTACCCTTTCTAATGGGGAGCATTGAGACACCTCTGTGAGGTGGAAGCTGATTAGATACGGGGAACATGGGGACATACATGGGATTAACCTGTTATAATCCACACTCAGCTGTACAGTACTGCTTAACTGGGGCATGAAAAATGCTAAGCTTGATGCTCTGTTGTCTGATGCGGTTTGTTGATGTATGTAGTTTAATAACACTAAAGTTCTTGTGCTTCTTGGAACTGAAATTACCAAGGGCTCTTTGTGAAAACAGTTTTTATTAAAAAATAGTCATGATTCAGGAGTAGGTTATGTAATTTCAGTTGTCCTTCTCCTCCTACCTTTTTTGACTTAAGATCTATATAACATTTTCTAAAACTAGTTTCCAGAGAAGAAGCCAGATTTGTTATAAAAGCCATCATTGAAATCAGTTATTGTGATTTAAAGCCTTTCATATCTCCATTTGATCTTTAGTGTTAGGGTCCCATGTGCCTTAACAATAAAAATGCCCCAAATCGTAAATATGACTCTGATTCCACTTTTCAAAATTCCCCACATTGAGGTCAATCCAACTTATTTGTTCTTCAAGGTGCTAATAATTGAATACAGATTATTTTCAGTTATTTCTATCCTATACAGAAAGCTGCAGGCATGCAGCTATTGCTAACATGGCTTCCAGTTGTATGTGTATGTGTGTGTGTTTACACTTTTGTAAACACTTGCTTCCCTTCTCCCAAATGTTTCTGTTCTGAGCAGATTTTCTTCACTGAAAGTACTGTCTGAATGGTAGACATTTAGTTCGGAAATAGATGCAAAATGAATTTCTTGGAAACTCTTCCTTGTAATCTTTTATAAAGGTTACTCAAGAGTAGGGACAGATGTTCAACCCAAGAACAACGATCCTGGACATTTTGTGCTGTTTTAGGGATGTATTGAAAGTTTTTCGGCAAGAATATCTGTAGCTTTACACTTGTGTAAGTTGTTTGATATTTCAAGCTTATTTAACATTCAGTTTCACCTCTGAAGGCATACCCAAAGACTGCAGTCTCAAGCACTTAACAGCAGACATGCATCTTTTGAAGACAACTCGCCAGATATGCATCCAGCTTGCTAGATGTGGCTCCTATGTTCATTGCCAGTCTTGGACAATAAAAACCAAGAGCATTAGTCAAGGAAAATAGATTGCAGGCTGCTTTCGCCTGTGGGTTCTCCTTAAGCATAATCCAATGATTTTTGTAGCTCTCCATCACACAGTGTTTGAACCTTTGCAAATAGAGGCTTCACTGAGGGGATCCATTTGCCTTTTAGGTAGCCCTGGATGAATTGGAACTTAAGAGAGAAAAAAGCTTCCTGGCTTGTAGAATATAATGCATTTACATTGAAGTTTCTGTCTGTTTTTGGTTTCCTTTTCCTTTAAAATAGTTCAAAAAGCATTGTCTAATAAAACTTGGAGAACTAATATAGATTATGCAAACATCACAAGATGCATGGTTCTGGTATTACATAGCTTTTCTCTTTTTTAAAGTGACAAAAGTTTGGCAATCTCTACATCTGTATATCCTTTGACTTAACATTAACTGATTAAACTGGTGGCCTAAGTGCTGTGGGATTCATTTTTATGTCAGAAATGTATCCAGTCCATTGCAGGCAATGGATGGGCTGAGAACTGTAGCACAAAATTAACCTTTATGAACCTCACAAACCATGAGGCAAATGCCTAGTAAAAATAAATGTTAAACCCTTTGAATCTTTTGTGTCAGTGAAGTTATGCTTTGTATTGCATGAACCTGTCAACAAGGAATTAGGCGTTTCAAAAGACAGATCTAATTAAGCAGCTAAGTCATCCATGTTTGCACTGGGTGCTATAGTGCTTTAAAAATTAGCCTAGTTCTATGGATATGCTTTCTTGGATCATGGTCCATGTATGAGATGCATGGCGTACATGAGGCATGTAAAAATAAAATTATCTTTGAGGTACTGCAAAATTCTGGGTTTTGTTGCAAAAGACTCAACATGGCTATTGCCCTCAAGCTATTATTGTACATTCAAATTATATACTATATGCTTTGGAATCAGAGCAAGTTTTGGCATGTCCTCTTCTGCATAATCATTTTAGAGAGGATGATTCAACAAATGGATTTGGAAATTCAGTTGGGAGGCTAAATCAGCTTGTGTTGTTGTTAGTTGCGAAGTCATGTCCGACCCATCGCGACCCCATGGACCACGTTCCTCCAGGCCTTTCTGTCCTCTACCATCTTCTGGAGTCCATTTAAGCTCACGCCTACTGCTTCAGTGACTCCATCCAGCCACCTCATTCTCTGTCGTCCCATTCTTCTATTGCCCTCAAATCTTTCCCAGCATTAGGCTCTTCTCCAGTGAGTCCTTCCTTCTCATTAAGTGGCCAAAGTACTTGAGTTTCAACTTCAGGATCTGGTCTTCTAAAGAGCAGTCAAGGTTGATCTCCTCTAGGACTGACCGGTTTGATCGCCTTGCAGTCCAGGGGACTCGCAGGAGTCTTCTCCAGCACAATAGTTCAAAGGCCTCAATTCTTTTGCACTCAGCCTTTCTTATGGTCCAACTTTCACAGCCATACATTGCAACTGGGAAAACCATGGCCTTGACTATACGTACTTTTGTTGGCAGGATGATGTCTCTGCTTTTTAGTATGCTGTCTAGATTTGCCATAGCTTTCCTCCCCAGGAGCAAGCGTCTTTTAATTTCTTAAAAGCTGTAGTCCCCATCTGTGGTGATCTTGGAACCAAGGAAGATAAAATCTGTCACTACCTCCATTTCTTCCCCATCTATTTGCCAGGAATTGAGAGGGCCGGATGCCATGATCTTGATTTTCTTAATGTTGAGTTTCAAGCCAACTTTTGCACTCTCCTCCTTCACCCGCATCTTTAGTTCCTCTTCACTTTCTGCCATTAGAGTGGTATCATCTGCATATCTTAGGTTGTTGATATTTCTCCCGGCAATCTTAATTCCAACTTTTGATTCATCTAGCCCTGCCTTTCTCATGATGTGCTCTGCATATAAATTAAATAGGCAGGGCGACAGAATACAGCCTTGCCGGACTCCTTTCCCAATTTTGAACCAATCAGTAGTTCCGTGTCCAGTTCTCACTGTTGCTTCTTGACCCGCATATAGGTTTCTCAAGAGACAAATAAGATGGTCTGGTACGCCCATCTCTTTAAGAACTTGCCACAATTTGTTGTGATCCACACAATCAAAGGCTTTAGCATAGTCAATGAAGCAGAAGTAGATGTTTTTCTAGAACTCCCTAGCTTTTTCCATGATCCAGCGTATGTTGGCAGTTTGATCTCTAGTTCCTCTGCCTCTTCGAAATCCTGCCCGTACTTCTGGAAGTTCTTGATCCACATACTGCTGGAGTCTAGTTTGTAGGATTTTAAGCATAACCCTACTTGCATGTGAAATGAGTGCAATGGTGCTATAATTTGAACATTCTTTGGCATTGCCTTTAGCTTTTCTTAACTTTGTGATGGCGTATCAAGATAACTTGAAGTTGGCTTTTGATCTCTAAGGACAGGAAAGGAGGCACAGATATGAATGGGCAGTCTTCTGATAGGCGCCAAACAACTTTCTGTCTTAAGTAAACATGTGAAGGTGTAGAAAAAAAATGGGGAGAAAATTAGAACTCTCTTTTTATCTTATTTTGATGGGCAAAAAAATGTTTCTTCTGATTTTTTTAAATTTGATATTTTTTTAATCCTTTCCATGCTTTCCTATTTCAACTGTGTTGTAATACAATTCCTTACCTGAAGGAAAATGTTAACATGAGGAAGTTGCCTTTCAGATAACATGCTTCTGTTCTTAATCAGAAACATTTTGAATATTTGTGGTCCATTCTCATTTGTAATATCGAGAGTGCCAGCACAGTAGTATGGTGAGAATAAATGGATCAGAGTCATAGAACTGGAAAGGACCACAAGGATCATCCAGTCCAACCTTCTGCCAACCTGTGTGGCAAACCGTGATATGAACTATCCATGGGAAATGGCTGTACAGCATCTTAAAAACTCCCCAAAATGGAGACCATACAACCTTCATAAGATCATACATCTTACTAAGTCATAATGTAGTTTGTGTGCTTGTTTGTGGCTTTGCTGAGTATGAACTCAGCACTGCATTATGCAATATGTTTATGGTATAATGTGTGCATTCAGCTGTGACTTATTCAACGAACAGTGAGTTAGTATGATTTGTGAACTACAAGAATGGAGTGAGCAATAGAGAAATTTATGGGAAAGGCAACATCCATATACGATTTAGATTTAACATAAAACATGGATATTAAACATAACTGCTTTGTAGATTCCACTCCCATTGAAGTTGGGATCATAAACCTGTAAACATCAAGTACTCAGAGCAATCTAAATAGTATCCTGTCAAAAGTGGATTCAGCTAACCCTGGAGAAAACATCAAACAGCTAGAGCATCTGTAACTAGCTTTCTCTTGACTTCCTAGATAGTCTTCACGTCTAGAGATCTAGCTACCTAAGTCAGTGGGTTTTAAAGACTTTTTCTACCATTGCTATTTGATGATTGAATGACAAATTTACATGGAAAAATACTTTATTTTCATGAGAATTATGGTGCTTGAGTTTAAAAACCAAACTGATGTGTTGTTTCAGAGTTTGTACTGAAGGGCATATATAGTAAACAGTTAATGTAGCTTCTCATTCAGAAAAACAACATAGACTAATCTTTTTTTTTAAAAAAAGTGGGATGGAGATATCAAAGAAAATATCAGAAGTCCTGGCACAGGACTTCAACAAGAAGAGCAACAAAGATGATCAGGGGACTAGAGGCTAAAACATAAAAAACAGTTGTTGGAATTGGGTATGCCTAGTTTAATGAAGAGAAGGACGAGGGTTGACATGATAGCAGTATTCCAATATCTCAGGGATTGCCACAAAGAAGAGGGAGCCAAGCTATTCTCCAAAGCACCTCAAGGCAGTACAAGAAGCAACGGATGGAAACTAACCAAAGAGAGAAGCAACCTAGAACTAAGGAGAAATTTCCTGCAGAACAATTAATCAGTGGAACCAACCTGCCTCCAGAAGCTGTGAATGCTCCAACACTAAGTTTTTTAAAAAAGACTGATCAGCCATTTGTTTGAAATGGTATAGGGTTTCCTGCCTGAGCAGGGGGTTGGACTAAAAGACCTCCAAGGTGCCTTCCAACTACTACTACTACTACTACTACTACTACTACTACTACTACTACTACTTTTCTTCTTCTTATTATTATTATTATTATTATCATCATCATCATCATCAAAATATTTTAATCCTGTTTTGTTTCATTCATGTCAGGCTCCCCAGATAGAATGACTAGAAAAATGTGATGTTCAACTTGGTCCCAGATTGCTAACTTTACAAGTGCTTCCTCTTTTGGATATCTACATGTTGTAGGATAGGATTGGTACACTGCTAGTATTCCAGCTTGCTTCACTGAACCCTCTCTTGGTCTAGTATAGGGGTAGGCAACCTTGGCTCTTTTATGACTCGTGGACTTCAACTCCCAGAATTCCTGAGTCAGCACAGCTGGCTCAGGAATTCTGGGAGTTGAAGTCCACGAGTCATAAAAGAGCCAAGGTTGCCTACCTCTGGTCTAGTAGGCCACTCTGAAAGTGGAAGTCTATATATCTTAAAGTTGCCAAGGTTGAGAAATATCACTCTACACCTATAAACAATGTCCTGAGTGATGGCAATCAAGTTGCTATTTCACAACTACATATCCCCGTTAGAAACAGCAATGCTTTGCTTTCTCCATTGGAAGTGTCAAAGACGTGAGCCAGGCCATGAGTTAGTCTGTGCATGCGACACTGCAGACTTCGACATTGACAGTAGTTGCTAGTTGCAATTTGTTCCTGTTTCTGGAGCTGCCGTGGGTTTGCAATATGTGGCCCTTAACAATCATTCCCATTAAAATATAAGTCTTTCATATAATTGAAGCTCATTTCTCCATTCTCTTATATCTGATATAGTCACAGTGACTACTTCTTGCCCTCTAAGTAGTCTCATGATTGCAGTTTTACAGGAGGAAAAAATTGCATGGCAAAGTATTGACACATACACACACACACACACACGCAATTTATCAAACAAATCCACAGATAATGATGTATTTAAAAATCGTGCAATCACCTAACCCAGTTCCTAAAGCAGCATTTGACAACCAATAATATCGGAATCCAGAAAGGGCTCAAAAGAAAGGCAAGCCCAAAGCAATGCCATTGGTCTCCAACTGTGTTAAGGCAAAGCAGCTTGAGCCTCTGCTGCAGTTAGGGGGGTCTGGAGCAATCCTCAACAGGATTGGGCTTAGAAGACCCTTTCTGCAAAGACTTTGAGATAGTAAGCTTTGTCTCACTATTAGGGTGTACAGGTAGTCCTCAGCATACGACATTTGGGATCAGAATTTCCAATGCTAAGCAAGGAGGTTGTTAAATGAGTTATGCCTGATTTTATGACATTTTTTTGCCACAATTACTGCAGCTGTTCAGTGAATCGTATGGTTGTTGAGCTGAACTGGCTTCTCCCATTGACTTTGCTTTGTCAAAAGCAGTCTGGGAAAGTCACAAACGGCGATCACATAACCCAAGGAGGCTGCAATGTCATAAATACATACTGGCTGCCCAATGTTCCACTTTTGATGATGTGACTGTGAGGATGCTGCAATTATCGTAAGGGCAAAGAGCAGTCATAAATCACGTTTTTTCAGTGCCATTGCAACTTTGAATGGTCACTAAGCAAATGGCTGTAAATTGAGGACTACTTACAATGTTATTGTTAGGGCTTATGCAAAATAGTGCTTCAATTTCTATTAGTTGTCATTCATTATCTGGATGTATGTATGAAGCGTATGTTAAGGAAAGACTTGTCCCACCATGACAAACAGGATTTCAGCTCCCAACTAGCTTTTCTTTTGAGACAGTTTGGAGTAATAGTTAAGGTGGTATATAGTTGTATAGTTCTCGTCCTGCCTTAGGCATGAAAGCTGCTGGCTGGGTGACTTTGGGGCAGTCTCTCAGTCCAATCCACCTCACAGGGTTATTGTAGAAGGAGAATGATATGTTTGTTGCCATGAATTACTTATAAAAGTAATAAACTGGAAATAACAAAAATTTATTTTACAATTATAGCAGTTGGTCAACAGTGATATTAATAAAAGAATGCTTGTAAACAGACATGTCAGAAAAAGTGACTTTTTTAAATGACTGGTTTGTTTCTTTGGCAGTGTGATAAGACATTAAAAGTTGAGAATCACCATCCTAGGTTAATAAATGTGGTGGGAGGAGAGCAAATGTGTTTATTTGGGACATTATCCAATTGACGCCTGCGTCTACCACAACCAACTCAATATAATTCTGTGCAGCAGTGTCCTCCAAAAACGGAGTTTCATCTTCTCCTCAGATTTGAAGTCTGGGGGGGGGGGGGAAACCCTACAAAAGGAATTAAATCA